>NW_009934919.1:14597-38905 GCF_000696875.1 Nestor notabilis
GGTTTTGGTTGGTTGGTTTCTTGTTTTGTTTTGTTTTAAATTAAAAGGGCTTCAGGTTAACAGCTTTTGCTTTTTATCACCTAGGATGACAGACACTTTAAAGAACTAAAGTTAATAAGCAGACACTGTATTTGAATCGACTTCAGTTTCCAGACTGATTGCCAATTCTCAAGATCATCTCAAGGTAAGAAAAACAAGATAAAAACAGCAAGGCTTGTATTGTGATGTTTTCAAGGATTTGGGCTGGCAAATTTTAGCCGTATTTACTATCTTAACATGATCCTTTGCCAGCAACCTAAGCATCACAGAGCACTGTGACTGAAAAATGCATCAAAAATAGCAAAAAGAGATGTTAACCTTAATGGCATAGAATTCCCCTGCAAGGCGTTTCTAATCATTAAGCTTATTTAAATATATACAACCAGTACAGCTAGTCTCTCTTTCTTGTATTCAGACAGGCTTTATGTGAGAGAATCCTTGTTCCAGTATTGTCCTTAGTTGCAGAGATGTGTAATTGTTCTGAACAGAATTTGGATTGAGAGTGGAGCTGCATCTCAGATATCAATCACTGGACAGAATGAATTGAGACCAGGCCTCAAGTATATGCTATGCTCACAGAAAAAACCCCACTTTCTTACACAACTGTCTACATGTGCAAAATGAGTACAAAGGGATTCAAAATGTTGATTACCTAAAGACAGCAAATTGAAAAGAGCAATATCCTCCTATTGTGTATACAACTCAAAAATTTTTGTTAACAATACAATTCAGTAGCTCATTTTTCTTGTTGGTATTGGGGTATTAATGAAAATAGCAAGATTAGTCCCAGGACTGATCCTTCAGGAAAGTCACTGATTATTTCCCACTGCTTGTTAGTTTTCTTATGAACAGCTGGCTGCCTTTAATTTGTGCATTAAGTTCTAACTTGGCTAGGTGTGTGACTAGAAAATACTCTTTTTTTTTTTCCTTGTTACTATTCTGTCTGGCAGTTTCTAAAACCTCTCAGCCTCAGCACAAGAGCTGTATGTCACAAGGAAAAGAAGAAACTTTCTGTAGAGGAAGTTTATTTATTGTCTAGAATACCCCATTATTTCAGGAGCATTTCATGTACATCAAAAGAAGAATGTTAGACTATACATATCCTTAGCACATTTCAGGTCAGCTGTGTTCAACATTTTAAACAATATGCCTGGCCCTTCTTCTTCCTCTTTCAGTTTTGCAACCTTCTTTCCAGTCATATGTCTCCTGCTCTATGAAGGGAATGGCTAACTTAAATTTATGAATATCTCCTTTGCTTTTCTAGGCAGATCATGCAACATTTCCAATATGTGCTGATGCCTGAGAAAAGCAGCAGGTTTACATTGCCAAATGTGCTGGTACCTGAGAAAAACAGCAGGCTTACGTTGCCAAAACTCAGCATCTCCCAGCTTTGCTAAACCAGGTCTACATCCTACTTAAATATTTATAGGACACCAGAAACAGTAATGCAGAGTGAAGTTAGTGTTTGTTGTTAACCATACCTACTCCATGTTAACTCCAGGCAGAAAATTAACACATAAAATAGATGCTGCTTTTGGGAAGTAATTGGAGGAAAGTTGCTATCTCATGCTTTAAAGGGATTCTCATGTCAGAAGTACCAATGTTGTTGGGCACACAGTTGAAGGGCACACTGCTATTTATTTAGCTACAGTGGTGTGTACTGAGCTGAACTTTATGGGTCCAGGAATTATAAAGACTGAGAAGATTTTGCAAATGCCTAATATTCATGTAGACCAGTGGAAACAGGTTCTCCAAATTTAAAAGAAAATTGCTCCGTATTTCCACAAGTGATATTGCAAAGCTAGCAGCAGTGAAAACAAATAATAACAATAACAACAACAGCAACAACCACCACCTAGCTTTACAATCCTTTTCCATCAAAGATCACCAAACCATCTGGGAGCAATGAACACAAGTAATTGACGTGCTGACATTTTGAAAGATATAAGGGAAAGCTCAGGAAAATAAAGCCACTGCCCAGAAGAGCAGTTCTGACTTCATCACTGGCAAGTGTTCCACTGACTACAAACACATTTCCAAGTGAAATTCAGGATATTTGGTGCATTTCCATGTAACTGAGGTAGACTCTTGAATAATAAAAGGTCACACATCATATTCACACAGTTGCTGTAGGTTTGATTTGTGGAAGGGCTTCAACTACTCTGAACTGTGATGTTGCTGAACAAACATTCATTAGTCTTTTGTTCTGAGAGAGCTTGATTACTTGGTAAGCTGAAAACCAGTTTTATCTTCCAGGTATACTTCAAGGCCTGTTTTTTTAATAGGCAGAGATTGCAGGTTTAGAAACAGAACACCTTGTAACTGGGCTGTACACCCTTCTCCCCATCTCTCTTTTCCACATGATATATAAATAACTCAGGGGGCTGTTCAATTAGGTATCAGAATATCCAGTTTACTGTACTGAAAATACTTCCATTGCACATGTGAAATGCTTCAAGCTTTTCACAGGTGACGGACATTCCATCAGACAGTATAATGTGTAGCCAACTAACAGCAATGGCTTTGCAAGTAATACAGCGCTTTGCAGTAAGAGATTTTGCATTGGCATACTCTAGGACTCTGCTAATAGGATATTCCTTTGTTTTATATAATGACAGTGATTTCTGAAGTCTACCAGTGTTATTCTAGCTCTCCTTACAAACATCTGTGGTCCCTGGCAAAGGCGAGCTAACACAACATAACAGATACAGACATAACAAGAGGCACTATACAGTCATCATCTTGTTCTAGCAGGTCTGTTCAGAATGCGCCTCAGTAACCATCCTGCGAGCTGTGATCAGTCATAATCCACTGGATAGGTTATATTTTAAGGGATGTATGTCCATCTCCAGAATGCAGAGGTCCAGGCCTACTCTTTATTAATGCTGTAGTGTATGCCTGAAGTGAATTACTATGAACTGACATCTATGTAAAAGATCAGATCCCGTGATCTTCCCCAACATGACTGAGAGCAGAATTTAGCCTCGTGCATCTGTTGTTGACAAAGGGCATGTTTATAATTCAAAACGCAAGCCACGGCCATTTGCACAAAGAGCTGTAAATGGTTTGCAGGAACTGAATGCCACAAAAAAGCAGAATTACATATTGCACTAAAATGCAGGTGTCAAGAGGAGCCGGGTGTACACACGAGGGCAGACTAACCTAACAGGCTATCTGGAACATGCAAGGATGCAAGACAAGATATTTCCTTGACTGCTGCCTAGACAAAGCATGAGGCTAAAGGAACATTCTGCTGTGCTTTGAGCTTCCCATCAGTTATACAGGCTAACAAGATTGCCTGACCTAACATTCATCGATACCAATGCTGAGGACAGTAAGGCACAATATGAAATTTTATAGCCCTATTCTAACACATAATCACATCTGGGAGCTCCTCCTTTTCTGCTTTCTTTCATTCTACTCATCCTCTATTTTAAACTACTGCTGTTAAGAAGAAAAGATAGAAAAGACATCAAGACCTGCTTGTGCATTTTGATCAGGGATCTAAAAAAAGCTTACAGCTTCAAAAAGCTGTGAGAAGAGACATCAGAAGCTCAGCAGGGCTATATATGCACATTTTGAAGGGCCAATTTGAAATTTTTTTGGTTCATGAAAGTCTTCCACACATACTATTTTGACTGAATCTTGCCTGAGCTGTAAGTCTGAAGCAGGTTCATGTGCAGATAGCAACATATGCAGATACATACTCCCCATGTCCTGAAGTTTTCAGAATATTCAGCTCTTTTCCAGTCAGTGCTGTGATTGCAAACTGGAATGGACCTAACCAAGCTTTACTGGGCAACAAAGCTCAGTCTAGGCTCTACCTAAAAGCCTCTGTCTTCCCTGGTTTCGGAGGCAACAACAGTAGGTTGTTATAGTCTGAACACATCTAAATACTGCCACTGCTCCTGGGAGGCCAACTAGCTGGTTCAGAGCTAGGTAGGTTTTCCCAATGACATAGTTCACAGCTAGGCAGGTTATATGTCTGCACTGAGCTGGCACAGAGCAGCCCTATAAGCAGATCAATGCCAGACCTTACTCTACCATCAAAAGCCTCTTCCTGCAAAGCAGTTTCAAGCAATGATAGTGACTGCCCTTTAACACATCCTGTTAAAGATTTGTCAGACATTTCTGAAGGTATAAGGACAATTGCAAAGAAAACACTTTCTAAACATTTTCCAGGGCTGGATTTGCTGTGAGAAGGCAATTAATACACTGATCAGAGGATAAAACATGGAGATTAAACCAACCTTTTCATTTATCCTGTCCATCTTTCTAAAGAGAAAGTTTCTCTCTAGTACCCTCTCAAGTGTTGTCTTCAGTTTAATTAACGGATTTTTTATGCCTCAGGTTTTGCTTCTCTCCAGCAGAACTCTGCACTACACCACAACTGATCCCACTAGGTGCTTCTCCTGATATTTACCAAGGTCTTTTATTTGGCCATATCCCTCATTGCACATAGGCATTACATATCTCCCCAGTCCAGGCAATGCCCAGTTACACTCATAGTCTTTCCTAATCTTTCTTCAAACTCATGTTTCAAAATCCATAGCATCCAGACAGAGAAAAGGTAAAGCCAGTACACAAGCAATACCTGTGGTATATACATAGCAGCCTTTCTCTACTGACAGAATGCATTAGAGCTGCTCTCCTTTCTGCCTGAATTTATTGTGCTTTTCCTTACATAATGAGGTATCAGCCTTGTCCTGAACTGCACCACAAAAATCATTTGTTGAGACGCTTTGCTTTTCAAGCTGCAGATCATATTCTAAACATCAACAGATGCCAGTACAATCAGACACTTAATAGTTTTCTCTTAAGCAAAAACTCCTCCAAGACCTTTCATTCAGTGTCTTCTTCCGAATTACTAGTTGTCCACCCATGGCGTCTGGAGACATGCCCTAAACTTTTACTGTTCACTGCAGCCTCCAGCTTTATAATCCACATCCAAGAGATTCAGAAGGAAATTGTCTTGATCAAGGCCCTGAGATAACATTAATCAGCTAAGGGTCCAGCCACTGATGCTGCTGTGGGAATCTTGCATGATCTGGGCAGACTGTCAGTGCACAGCACCAGAGTCATGTACAGACACTAAATGGTTCCTAGCATCTGTGGGTTTGATTCTGGCCTCTCTCCATCTCAGTCCTGCAAGTTTTGGCCTCTCTCCTTCTCAGTTCTGCACATGTGCAATAAATTAATAATTCTAGGATGCACTGTGAAAATAAGTGGCAGTGTATTCAGCAAACAGAACCATCATGAGACAGACATGTAAAGTAGCCATAATCCTAATCAGATAAACAACTGCTTAAGACAAACACCCACCTCTCCTCCACAGTTCTTGAAGACATAGCTATGCATGAACATCTGCACTTCGCCTCTATTAAAATGTTTAAACACCCGATTTCTTCACCTTGACTTGTACAGAAAAAAGAAGTTAGCATAAAAAGGTAGCAGTCCTCATCTGTTCTGCATCCCCGTTTTAGCCATCACAGAAGCTTTTGCTTCCTTTGGAATTTAAAACCTAAGCACTCTAGAATTACATGCTGCATCAAGTGAAAATAAAAATACCACAACAGAGGAAGTATGCGACTCGCTATTTTTTCATGTGAATGAATCACATTGGAGATCCACAGTGGAAGTGGTTCTGCAGCAGCTTTAAAGCAAAAGCTGTTTTTCTGGTGGAATTTTATTATAACTAAGTGAAAGAAGAGTTTTTTAATACTTGCTTCATGTAAACTTGAAGAACCACTGTTACGCTTCTAGGTATCTTATGTGAAGTCAGTACTTTTATTTCCTAGATACTTCAACTCTTTGCAGCTTTTGTTGTGCACGTGATGCAAATGAAATTCAAAAGTGCAGCTTTCAATCAGGTAGGGACAGTCCAACACTAAAATTGGCATCAGAATGAAATCAAATGGAAAGTAAAATACGCTGGTTTTAATGGATTCACTGGGGGTAAAAAAACCACAGAACTAAAACCACTGTGATCAGTTCATTCAAATTATGATTAAGCAAGTAAAGGATTTGGCTGGATTGTTGAATAGAAGTAGAAGAGAACGACCACAGACTTCGATAAGAACATAGCATTAAGGAAAAACTTTGAGTTCAGTGTGTTTGGCAAAAGACTGTAATAGTAATACCTTTCTTCTGACAGTAGGAGCATTTTCCGTCATTCCTAGCAAGCTCAGACAAAATTTGGCTAATATTAAACTTCAGACAGTGCTATAGCACCAGACATTTTCATTAACTACTTACTCGTTCCAAGTAATTTGGCTGAGAGTGAACAGAGCTCATTTTAAAAGGAGCCAAGTGCAAGAAGAAATAGAGTCCCTTGTTCAAGAAGAATTAGGAGGTCACTGTAAATGACATCTGCACATTTACTGTAAATCATTTTGGTGACAGAAGGTACTGCCATGCAGTCTGATCAACATTACCAGTGAAGCACAGCCAATTATTTTGATATGTTTGTATGACAGATTGCTGTTATTAGTCAACATTAGGATGGCTGATGTAGTTGCATAGGGCTGCCATCCCCCAAACTTCGTGGTTTGTACTCTCAAAAAAGCACCCCTGCAAAATCTAAACGGAGGTGAGGAAAAGGTATGAGGGTTTTCTTTCATTTGCATCATTTTAAATCCACTTCAATCTGCATCTTTTCTTAGCTTCTAGCAATCTGTAACTCATCCTGAATTCTATATAAATTATCTCTTGTCATACCTTCAACACTTTCCATCATCACCAGTGTCTGCACTTGAAGGATGTCTCCAACCTCTGGATTGGCATAATCAGGAGAAACAACAGGATGGAGCAGACTGAGCCAGATGCTGTTTAGTACAGTATTAAACCTGTACAGCACAGTACAAGGAGGGAGAAAGCGAAGAACACATGGACACCTATACCCTACCTAACCCCTGAGGATCTCCTTTACTCAGTTTTTCCTAGTGACTGAGATTAATGTATTAATTGACTCTCAAACACTGAATCATAGAACAGTTAGGCTTGGAATGATTCAAAATGCAAGCAATTCAGGGATGGCAAAAGTCCTTGACCAGCCTTTGAAAACTTCTGACAAGGCATCTTGTGTTGGAAGGAAAACAGAGCCTTCACCTAAATGAGAAGCATAGCCCCCTTCTGGATTTGCTCTTTTCAAAAGACAGCGGGAGGCAGACGGGGAGGCAGGGAAGAAAATGATCTAAACATACAGGGCTCACAGGTACTGTGACACCATAAAGAACAAAAACATCATACATTTGACTTCTAGATTAAGTGCAGAGATGTGCAATGAAATCAGTAAAGCAAAAGGGACAAGGAAAACAAAGCATTCAGAAATACATGGGCATGGATTAATGAGTTAATAAATTAGCCTAGCAACGTTGGACAAAGGTTCCTTGCAAGGCATCCCCAATAAACTGAAATTGCTAGTGATACTCTGTATTATCCCAAGTATTATCCCATTATCCTATCCCTAAACTATCATCCCTTCCTCTGTTCCTGATTTATCTTGGGCCATCCTTCTTCTGTACAGAGATTGAAAATGGCACTGACAGGATTAAATCAAGCACCTGCTTTTAAGTAAGCTATTCGTAGAACTCCAGGGAGGCAGGGAGCAGGGAGAATAAACACTGTCTATGTGATGGTTACAACAGCAGTAGCCTTTGTGGCCAGTTGTATGCTTACAGAGATGGCTTTTTTAGATGAAAAACGAGTCACAGCAGATTTTATTACTTCCTATACTATATAATGATATAGACAACCAGTGGTATGCTGTGATTAAACATAGTAACCAATTATCAAGGGCACTGCAAAGCTCTGGAAATACTCTGAATTCTAAACATTCTGTGTATTTCTCAGGCAGTTGTTTAAGGGCTTTCCTGTATTAATGATTCCCTGCTCATGACCCATAAGCACATGACAAGTAAAACCCAAGTGCACAAGCATCATGCCAGCTCTAAGGAGAGCTGTTCCAGACACCTTTGTGTCATGTTCTCAGGCTTGGGAGCACTGCAGGTCCAGCTGCAGACACGACTCAGGTCAAAGAGGATAAAGACATCCCAGGGGACACCTAATCAAGTTGGCCTCAAAGTTGGAAACAAAGCCCATGCTGGCACAGGCGGCTGGGAAGAGGAGGGGAAAGGAGAAAAGACAAGGAATGTTACTAGTGACTTTGAGTGAATTTAGCCAGAAGCACTAAGCCTGCAGTAAAACCAGACCAGATAGACTGTTGGTTCTGGAACCAGCATGGCAAGGAAACATGTTTGATTGGGCAGGAAAAAATAAATAATAATACTAAATATCAAAATTTCTTTCATTGTCTCTCTTATCCCCCCAATGACACTATATCCATGTCCTGCCTTAGTTGAGGAAAACGCATTCTCTCTTTTTACACTGTATTTCTACAGCATCTGGCAAAAGGGTAACATAAATAATAAAGAGCAATAAAATATCTATCACAACTACAGGCTTGTAACCCACTCCTTAAGCACAAACTGGACATTTGACATGGAAGCTGCTTGATACAGAAGGGCATGAGAGCAGATAAAAATCTGCATCTATCTACAGCAAAGATGCATCTCTACTTTATTTTGAGTACAAGCCTTTCAGGATACTCAGACAGACTAATCAGATGAATGTATCTATAGACTGTCCCATATGATGGATTGTCTGAATTTCTTACCTAACATTTGCATGAAACATGGTGGCTGGTTTGTCTGAAAGTCAAACAGGAGATTTGACCTGAAAATCTTGTTTGCATTTCTTGTAGATCAAAGGTACAAAAGTTTGAAGCTCCACTGAAAAACACATTCACTGTAGTAGTTGCTCATGTGGGTTAGTAAATTTATTTAAGTGAAAAGGGAACTTTAGTTCTGCAAGAATGAAGATTCCTATTTTCCATGAAAAATCTGGTGTTGCACCTTAAAATGCACATACCAGCAGCTGGCAAAATGCAGGTCAACTGATTAAAACAATATGCATACACTTTAACATTGTTAGCTTATTTAATATTTAAATAAACAATGCTGAAAATCTAAAACTATGAATCAGGTAGATGTTATAAAAAACTAGGACATATGCTTTTGCTCTATTAATTCTAGTTTTTGCTCTATTCCTTAGAAATCACCAAGAGGTCTATCAGATTTGGGGGGAAAAAAGGGTCCTGGAACAGTATTTGTGGCAATAATCAACTTAATTTTCCAATACTGCAAAGGGAATGTTGGTATTAACGTTCAAATTGGGCCCATTCTTATCCTACATTATTTAACAAGATTTAACCTATCAATTGTCAAATTAACCAATAAAGTCATTAAAATGAAATACACCTTCTCTCCAGGACAGATCCAAATCACATCAGGTCACATAAAAGTGGCTATTAAAAACATGCAGAAGAAAAATAACCCAATGATTGTAAAATCCGGTTTTGCTTCTAGGCTATTTATTGTTGCAGATTAAAGAGGTTTCACAAACAAACAAAACCATCACCTGCACTCTTTATGTTTAATGATTAGAATTACAACTTGAAAGCCATATGCCTGGATTCTTTAGAGTTGAGCTGGTTTCACCAAGGTCACAGAAGCATCTAAACTGATGAGCTGGTAAAGAAAACAAAAAGTTACCTTCTAAAAGAAAGGCTCTTTCTCAGTAGATCATCACCATCAGCTCAAGCCAGAGGACTGTTTGGTTTACTCTCAAATGAAATTCCACACCCTCTGTCTAAACATGCTTTTAATCAGATTATTAATTTTATACATCTTTTTATGTTTCTAGGAAATGGTGAATGATGCTTCTCATTCACCACATGAACAGTTTTGTGTGTTTTTCCTCTTTAAATCAAGCTGCTTTCAGATGGAAATTGGAATTAAATTAAAATGCACATAACTGACATTTCGCATTTTTCAAAGCAATGAAAGACTTTCATTACAATCTAGGATAGGTAGGATTGTCCTGTCTCATCAAATTCAATCCAGTGCTGCTACAGGAAACATGTCATGAAATACTTCTCATACACTTTCTAGCATCCATTTTAAAATCACTCAGGCTTCTTCTTCCCCAGCTACAATCTCCTGGAAGGCTCATTCCTCCAGTTGACAACATCACAGTTCTAATTTGCACCTTGATTTTATTTGAATGGATCTTAAATCAAGATTTAAGATCAAGTTATTTCACATTAACCTTTATTTTTTTATTCCAACTATTCATGATCAGTGTATGCATTGTAATAATTCTATTCAATCCTTGCCTGCCACTTCGCCGTATTTCTGGTAAAGCTGTAAAAATCCATTTGAATATCAGTAACAGTTGGCTTAGTTCTTCTGTTTTGCTGCCAAGATTCTTGTACATTAGAAAACAAAGCATTTCAGTTACTCCTTGCTGACCTTATCCAACATTCTAGCTGGGTTACATATGCTGTCCAGCTACCGCTCCAGTCCACATCAAATCCTACTTCCCTCTGTTCCACACTCAAACCCCCAGTTGTGTCTTTATCCTCTATTCAATAAAGTAATCTTATATGCTACAGAGACATAAATAAGCTTATCTAACCACATCTTGCATTTAAAAGCAAACTGATTTACTGGACATACGTGGTTGAACTCAGTAGCTAGAGATAATATTGATTATTTCTCATCACCAAGCCCTTCTGCACTTTATGAGTAGCGTTTCTCATCATCTCATACCTCATTTTTATTCATACACTGAAAGAGAAAATAAACCATTCTACTTTTTTCAAACCTAAGCACTGAACTGAAGTCAAATGACTACAATAAAATAATAATGATTAAAAAAAAAAATACATCTCTGACTTTCCAGTAGAGCCCTATAAAAAGCTTCTTTAGCTTACTTCAGCTACAAGTGCTTAGCTGGTAATGTGGCCAGTTTTTCCTGTCCCCCTTAAACTTTCAGCAGGTCATTTTTAAAAACCTCTATTTACTTTGAATGATTTTAAACTAAACTGAGGAATTGATTAACAAAGTGCCACAGTTTTCATTTTAATTAGGTCTACTTTTCAAGAGAAATATATGAAGTCAGTGAAATACAAATCCTGTCGTTGTACCTTTCAAATTGGTTTTCTATGTTTCATTTAAATTTGTGATAGTGGCACAGAAGGTAGCTGCTGCATACTTACTAACTGCTGAAAAGTATGTAGAGGACACTCTATGTTTCTAAAGAGGATACTTACCAAAGTCCCCAACAAGCAGACTTCAGAAACTCTATTATCTGCCAACACAGCAACTGGAAGAGACCTCCTCTCTCATCACACTTGCTGCCTGCAGCCCTAGGTAACTACATCCTAAACACCCTTCCACTGAATAATCAAAGACCAAAAAGACAGCTCTCTGCACTCAGGCACCTGATTTGGGGTTGAAATGTCTGTGATTGCATAGCTTTATCACTATCACTTCAAAGGAGAGGTGGCCATTTAGAAAGTGTGTCTGTGTACCTTATAAATCCTTACTACACAAATACATTTAATTAATGCATTTTGGAAGATGTCATTTCAAAGCCAGGCTCTCCTGTCATGCTTTAGTTCAGGTTTTTGAGTCCAACTGTAATGTTTTTACTTCAATCATAACTCAGACAAAACTCCTGGCAATGAAAGGCTTAGGTGCAGCCATTTTAAACTAGTGAATCACTGGAAGTAGGGAGGAGAAGAAAGATAGGAAGGTGGGATGGCTTTTGATGGGAAGAAATAAATAATCTATTGACAGACAACAGGATAGGAAGGCATTCTCTCTTATATTATCTTCTGTACACCTTCTTTGAAAGTTAATTTAACTAAAGGAGAGAGTGTAAACATCAGTAAGATGATTTAGGGACAGTCCATCTTTACAAAATTTTCTGGTATTTATCAAAACATATCAGATTTATCCTAACCCTTCAAAGCATCTCAAGTTTGCCACAAACAGTACATCATAGGAGTGATAATAGTGCTCCCTAAGGAACCTTACATTTTTAATACTTTCCTTCACAAATCTAACCACTCATTGTACACTGGTACCTCTCTTCTGCTCCACCATACTCTCCTTCTGCCACAGGGAATTCTGAGCTATTGCACAGCATCTATAAGCTCCCAACCCATACCTACATCTTTCACACTATATAAAGTTATGCCTTCCCTCTGCCCACAGCAAATTGCTTAGTACAAACCTACTGCTAGAAGTACAGGAGCCCCAGCTGGGGCAGTAACACCCAGCACAATTATCAATCTGTTACAGGTCTCCAGTTTTGACTTGTTTCTCCAAATACTGTTTCCACAGTGTGATTAAAATATAAAGAATCTAAACCACCGAAGTATAGCAGCTACATTTCACTGTATGTTGAAACAATAGATGCTGAACAAAACAAATGGAAGACTTTACCTGCATATTGATATGTGAAAAGAGTCTGTCTTTAAAATGTCAGGAAAAAATGGAGCTGGGTCACAATAAGCAGTTATAGCCCACGATTAATCCCTACTCTGTTCTCTAATGGTGTTCTCCTGCTGCTGAGCTTAAAAGAAGGAAAGTCTTTTCAGATCTCAAAAGAAAGCTTCTCTTGAAGGCTGCATTTTCATCAGATGGAAATCTGGCAATGTCAACTCACGGTAAATTGCCAATTCCTTATTCAAAGGGTTATTATCAATTAAATGCGAAGTAAACACTAAAATAGTTGTAACAATTGGATTAATAGTTGCTTAGACACATTATATATTATCACAGCAGCTGCTGCAGAATTTGGACAAAACAGTCTCAACACTTGCAAATTTGTAGGTCGAAGGAGGTGATCCCGCCCCTCTACTCTGCTCTCGTGAGACCTCACTTGGAGAACTGTGCAGTTCCAGTGTCCTCAACATAAAAAGGACATGGAGCTGTTGGAGCAAGTCCAGAGGAGGGCCACAAGGATGATCAGGGATCTGGAGCACCTCCCGTATGAAGACAGGCTGAGAAAGTTGGGGCTGTTCAGCCTGGAGAAGAGAAACTGCGTGGAGACCTCAGAGCAGCTTCCAGTATCTGAAGGGGGCCTATAAGGATGCTGGGAAGGGACTCTTCATCAGGGACTGTCCCAAAAGGACAAAGGATGATGGGTTTAAACTTAAACAGGGGAAGTTTAGGTTAGATATAAGGAAGAAGTTCTTTACAGTGAGGGTGGTGAGGCACTGGAATGGGTTGCCCAAAGAAGTTGTGAATGCTCCATCCCTGGCAGTGTTCAAGGCCATGGTGGACAGAGCCCTCGGTGAAATGGTCTAGTGCGAGGGTTGGAACTAGATGATTTTAAGGTCCTTTCCAACCCAAGCCATTCTATGATTACTGTAAATACATTCCAACTTCCATTGCAGTTCTATGCTTTAAGCTCCTTGTATGATTTTCTGTTCTTCACCTGATGAAACTCCCATCAAAGCTTGGTCAAGAATGGCATAAACATAGGTTTTCCTAATTTAACTTTGAACAAAAAACATTTGGAAACAGGAAAAAACCCCAACCAAACAAAACAACAAAATAACACCAGTGCTCTTATTCCTAGTAAACCGAAAGTCTTTCTTTTGGATTAATAAAATACAGTTGCCATGTGTGTGTGTTTCTCTTATCACACTCACTTCACAGCTGCAAAAAATGACAGCAGAACTAATTTGCTGATGTGTCAAGGAAATTTTTCTGGTTTTATCCCATTCTCCTTCCTACCCTACGCTGATGTTACCTTCATTTTTCTCTCTTAAAATGCTTACCCTTATCTAACTTTTTAAAAAGCTTCTGCCTTTTTCTCAACTTTCCATTCCTCATTTTCCTCTCCCCTGACATTTCATTTTTCTCTCAACTCATTTTACCACGCAGGGGACTGTTTCCATTCCTAATGATACCTCCACACCTATTTGACTTCAGGAACTTTGATTATTTTTTAATCAAAGACCATCACAGCTTCTTCAAATGAAGAAATCCAACAGCACATTAGAACACAAAATAACTCACAGTGGTCCTGAGACTTGCTGGATTTCAGTCGAGCTTCCTGCACAGTCAGCTTATCAAACCTTCATCCAACCCCTCTTTGCTGGGCTCTACTGAGCACTCAAGGAAAACAGCAGAATTGAAACAGAAAAACAGCTTCAAATGCTTACTGGTGACAGTGAAAACAGCAAGAGCCCAAAAGAATATTACAGTCAGGAATTACAGGACAGAAGAATAAAAGCAGAAGGCATCATATATGAGAAATATCCCAGTTTGCAGAGCTTTCCCTGGCCAGCTGTAGTTAAAGCTGCCAGAACTTGAGTTCTTTCATTCCACCCCACCCCCATAAATGGTATTTCTCTGCCTCTAATGGTCTTCTTTAAAAAATTACATCTTAAGTTCAGTTTCCTCCTAGTAGTAGTGAACACAACCTTCATTATCTTGCATTATTTCTGAGTGTAGCTATAAAACCAAATCTTGTATTTTGCATGGGTTTAACCAAATCACAATTCAGTAAGGAAAAATAACCATCTGTGCTCCAGAAGCTGCACTTGAATTTTCCTACTGGACTCCACATGTGTCTTGGTTTATATCAAAACTCCAAATAACACAACACTTCCATGATTAAGTTAACGAATACAGGCAAGTTCAGATCTGGCAACTCCAGCTCATCCTTTGTTTCACTGACAAGCTGCAAAAGCTTTTAACTTTTTTACCTGAACAACAGAAATCATGTTCTTTTCCGTTTGGAGGCTTGTAGAGCATTCACCTACCTGCATGAACACAAACGGACTAAAACTAACCTCCGTGCATCCTTGAGGTTTTATAACAAAAAAGGTTTTGTAACTACTCTTTGTAGTGCTGTAAGAGAAGCAAGTGTAAACACCATGAGGGTAATAGTATGGTAAGTAAAGATATGGTAGCCCTGGATCATGTATCCCAATTTATTGTGCCTTTTTAAGGTCACACTTGTGTCAAAGATGAAGAAGCAAAGTTATAGTGGCCTTGGTAAATCAGCCTCTGCAGTTTAAAGGTTAAGGAGAATGATCCTGAGCAGTCCACATCCTCCTTGTAAAGCAAAAGAATGCACTCACCAAAATGCTTGCTCCAGGTCTCTGAAAGCATGTCAGAAGCATTCCTTCTCCTTCTCTCCAGCCCACCAAGCAAACCTTCCTGCTTTGAAATGAGCAACAGACTGCATCTTTTTACTTCGCTTCTGAAATGAGAGAGCTGCCTGCTCTTTGTCAAGACGCACAATCAAATCATTTGCAGAGGCTGCCAAGCTGCTTCTTAAAATACTTACAAATGGTAGCATAAGGATTTTGGGGACCTTCTTCTTGGTTAATGGACAAGGACTGTGTTCCTGTTGTTGGCCCAGGTTGTGTTTTGGCTAGCTAATGGGCTTCCCCACAACACAATCAAGCTTACAAATTCCACAGAGCTTTCGGGCTGAACTTGAATTTGCAGCAGCATTTGATGAGCTGTGAGGATGTGGGTTCTGCAGCTTCATGGGAAACTGTTCTGATTAGCAGTCCATAGGCACTGAGCCTTGTGTTTCAGGAACAATGTTATCTTAAAGTCACCAAAAAGAAGAGATGGATGTATAAATCCTACTTACACTTAAAAAGACCTATCATCTGAGTCTTCAACCACTAGTACCACATGAAAGCTGCCTCTTTTCTGAGAAGAGGCTTAATCACAAAATAACTCAATAACACAATTTCCTCCTCCAGATAAAGCTGTTGTTTAAAACAACTTTTTTTTGTGCATTCCTTACACTGGAATTGAAGTTAATTTGGTACATTTCTGTTTTCTCAACTTCTCCCTTATTTTCTCCATCACAGGCTCACAGACCAGAGCAATGACTTCTGTCAGAAGTCGTTAACATTAAACACATTAAATTTTTTAAAACTCTTGGAAGCAACTCAAATGTCTCTTGCAATATAGATTCTACCCTTTCCCCTCCTCGGGCCATAACCAATGAAAGGGAGAAGTAAATCTCATACTGCAACATAATATTAAACTGAAATTGGATGCAAGACTAAAATACCACCAGCATCATTTTTGTTATATGGTGCACTGTTTTCGTGCATATTCTACTGTCAGGCAGTTGAGCTTCAGCAAAGGCACTTGTGAGAAAACAGCTCATAACCTGCAAACTGTCATTTCGAACCAAAGCAAAAGAAAGACAAACCACCGCTAATAAAAGTTTGATCACTTAATTTCTATACACTGGCTCCCAAAGCTACATAACGTGGAGCAAAATACTGCAAAGGAAAATAGAGTAGTGTTTTTTTTAAGGAATGAGAACTTGGTCAAATTGCATTTTCTATCCTACTAGATAAATTAAGGCCTGACTCAGGTCCTAATAAACGTACACGGTGACTCACAATGACTTCAAAACTTGCTGAATCGTAGTGATATTATATTGATCTTACAGCACAAATAGGACTGTATGCTGTTTCTTCAGGTTAGCAGCGATGTGCAACTCCAGGAGGCAACACAAAGAGCACACATCACTTGAAAAGATGCAGGGCTGTATAACTGAATTTGTTATTTTGGGGTTTGGTTGGTTTTGTTCGGTTGTTGTGTCCACCCCCCACCCCCCCAAATCTCATCTGCATTTCAACAGATACACTGTTTTCTGGAAACTGCTTCCTTGTTGAAAACATAGAGAATGATATCAAGAACAGCACAGAGATTTTGCTTGGTTTTGCTATAAACCAGCACGTAAGAACAGTACCGCACAAGCGCAAAGTCCTGAAACCCTTCACTTTATGAAGACTCTCTTCAATGGGACTTCCCAGCTATTATACAGACACTAACTCAGCAGAACATGAACACATGTACAGGCTGAACATACTTTTAGGCCATAAATTTGATGTAATATTCCACTGGTTTAGCTGTCCACACCCCTCCTCTTGTGTAGCTTCAGGAATGCTAGGCACAATCATACTAATACCATCCCAACAGGAGTCCTTACGCTCTTTCTCACAAGATAAAAATCCAAGAGAATCCAACCTGACTATCAGAAGTCAAGCTCAAAACCAAAATAACATCCAAAAGACAGATTTTCTCTACTGTAATCACTTAAAGTGGGGAACACATTGCCATTTCTTTTGTGGATACTTGCAGTCTCATCTGTGTAGTATGTAGACTAACTTGGGGGAAAATCAAATCAATCCACAAAGTTACTAAACACAGAGATACCACCTCTGAGATAGGAAATCTTTAAGCCATGTATCTGTGGGAGATGAACAAGCATATCAAAGAAGCATCACTGTGCATACATATGCTTTCAAAGGCATTCTGTCCCAGCCCAGCTGAGACCAGGTGCTGGCTGAATGAGCCTCTGGTCTGACCTAGTACGACTGTTTGTCACGTTTGCCTTTACAGAAGTGACACTGGGCTCAGCATCTCTTACAAATCTATGACATTTCTGGAACACTATGATATCACTTTTATTTGGCACAAGTAAGAATACAACATAACCCAAATCACCTACATAACTCACTTGGAAACACAATCTCGACAAGGCCTCTGACATACTATTCAAGTATGGAACCATTTTATGAAAGCTCCCATTGAATAATTACAAGACTAAGGCATACAGAAAACTTCCAGTCCAAAATCCTAAACTGCAATGCAATTTAGTTTAAACTATTAATAACGGGACCATCTCAGCCCTTCGTATCATTGTAACCTGATGAACCTTTATTATATTAAGACACTGAGGCTCTTTTAATGAATGTACATCAGTAGAAAAAGAAGAAAAATAAAAGTTATAACTTGGTCATAAGTCCAGGCAGCTCTGGGCACCCTCAACACATCAGAGGCTGGACTGAGGTAAGCACAGCATATTTTATAGTTGTCAGAGATGTCTTCAGAAGGCACTACTGGAAAGCTTAAGTGGTGATGGTCAAGTAGGAGTAGCCTGTTCAAGAGCAAGACTGAAATGTTTCAGATCTACCTGCCAAACTTTATAGATCCTTCCGATACCTTAAAACCTCTCACAGAGAAATCAGGCCCTAAAATAAGCCATGCTTTTCTTGGAAAACTGTTCAAGTCTAATGCTTTAAATGAGTCAAACTTCTTCATATTTAAAGTCCCATTCTGTATTAAAAATTAGTTTTAAAAAAATTACTAACATTTAGGGATAACAGGTAAATTAGTCACACAAAAACTCAATGCCTTTGTATGTATTTAAATTATAATAACTGAGGGGAATCAATTAATAATGTCATTTCCCAAAATGATTAAAAACGTTGGCCTCAGAAAGCAAGCACAGAACATGACACTAAAGGATGCAGTTTAGCAAGAAAGTGCAGAAGTTAGAGAGATGTACAAGCGCTACTACATTGCTACAAACACATTTTGTAAATCTAATTAGAGGTACATCATCGTGGAACAAAAAGGCAATAGCCACACCATACCTATTAAACATTTCTACAGCCCTGACTACCATTAAGCCCTGGAAACGTAATAGGGAAAGGAAAGGGAAACTGCTACAGCTGCAGAACTGCCTGCAGAAATCAGCAGCTCTATGGGGCTTAGAAAGAAAAGAGAATAGGAAGAACAGTGGACTTGTAAATAAGTTCACAGCATTTAATTACAGATCTGAAGCTGAGTCTAAGTAAGTCAACAGAAGCCTCTTAAAGCACATGAAGTTTGCTTAGCAGAAAAGCCAAAATGGGTTTTTAAGAAACGGCGTAATCTGGATTTCAAAGGGCACTGGATTCAACCTTCTGCTGCTGGGCATAAGTGCAGATTTGGTGTAATTTTAGATAATGGCTTTGGTCTCAAAACTTCAGAAAATGAGCCTTGTTTGAGGCGTAACAAGACAAACGGCTGCTTTAACTTCAAAGTAATGTTTAAAAGGTTTCAATAATAGAAACATTTAGCTAAAGCAAGAAACAGATGAAACTGCAATGACAAAAATATCATCTCCCTGTTTTGTGCAGTGTCCTTTCCAATGCACTTCACACTCTACAGAGAAAGATTGCCAGCACATCTATTATACCATCATATGAACATGCATATTTATCATGAAAGTACAAAACCTCTTCTCAATATCTGTTTTAACAATGACAGAAAATATACAGAATAAAGAATAGTATTGAATTGTTATTCTTTATTTATAGTACAATCTGATTTTAAAAGGAAAATTTAAACATGATATTCCATCTCCAGTTGGGGGGAGGTTTTATCCAGTTTTAGTCATTTAACTCTTTGAGAAATGGGAGAAATCATCAGTAGTCTTTTAATATAAGGACTAAAAGACTAGACGTACCTACTTGATGAGCCAATGAGGCAAAACCAAGACTGCAGAAAATAGGTAAAGCCGAATAACCTATGATGCATGCTTACTTATTCTCTCCCAAAAGCACCTCTAACCCATCACTTACACATCCCACTCTTAAGTCTATTACACAATTACTTTCCAACACAACTGAAGAAATGGCACTTTTGCCTTTACCTCTACTAACTACAGCAAGCCACATCTAAGAGATAAAATGGATTTATTTGCTTCATGTATATGAACTTTATTTAAATAAGGTTCTCCAACACAGTAGCAATAATCCTCCTTAAGCAAAGACAGAAACACTTGTCATGTACTCCCTGCTTTACGAAAAACACCAGAGGAATTGGCTTGAAGAAGCCTTCCAGTAAAACCCTTTGGCTTCAGGAATCTCTATGTCAGGTTTCCTGCAGTGGCATATCTCTGCTATTGCTTTCATAACATGAATGAGGTAGAAAACCTTCCAAGTCTAGCAGCAACCGCCTGGCATGAAGCTGGTGTGATGGAGGAGTCAGGCCTGTCCTCATTTTGTGTTGATGCACAACTTACAGTTTATGGAACCATAATTAGTTTCACACACAGAGTTTAATACTCCCCCTTCTTACTCAGTGATAACACTTTGCTGTCTTTGACACAAACACTTGTAAATGAGTATGTTTTATAACTCAATAACTAGTGTCCACAAGCTTTACTGTGAAAAAGTAACGCCTCGTAAGCAGTGGTGTGCTATCTTCAGATAGACTCACGATGTATTAATTTCTGTCAATATGGGTAGTGTTTATTTAAAAGAACAAGGTCACTCTGGCACTCTGTTGTAATTGTCATACTTAACAGACCTATAAAGCATGTTCGTAAAATCCACAGAGAAACTTACTTCAGCTTCACAAACACAAAGGAAAAAATAATCACTTTAATTCCTGGCATAGATTAAATCACTGCAATCGAAATACCAAAGGAAGCTCCAGCTCCTTCCACACCACCTGCCATTCACCTGGCAGAATAATCTAAGTGACAGAAAAGTTGGTCTGACTCTTCCCTGTACATCATACGTGAAGGCAGGCAGGGTTGCAGAGGGTGAATACTCAGCACTTGCTGCTTGCTTCACTTTCCTTCATATCCACTCCATGTATCTGATAGCTCCTCCTTCTTTTGGCCATAGTGAATCTTCTCTTTCCTTTTTAACGAATGGCCCTCCTCTGGACTTGCTCCAATAGGTCCACATCCTTCTGGTATTAGCTTAGTTTATCCCCTTCCATATCCTACTCCATTCTTCCCCCTCCTACCTCTTCCATCTCCCCTGTCTCTTGCACAACATTCTTTCTTAGGACTTACCTACCCACCAACATGCAGTTTATACAAGTGTTAATACCAACGTCCATGACAAACAGAGCAGTGTGATTTCCCCTTTTACTTACAGGTTGTAAATTTCCAGTCTGTAATAAACAGCATTAACTCAAAGCTTTTTATTTTATTTTCATTTCCCAAGTTGTAACCAAAGATCCTTGAGCTGTTCTCCCAAAGATGGACACCCATCACACACTTTTCTAAGCAATGAGAAAAAAAATACCCATGCAGTGCTCAGAGAGGGACTAAAACCCAGTCCTACACACTCCTCAAGCCCTCTCCTCACTGTTGGAAACCTTTTGTTCTACCTGTTTGATCCTGAGTCTATCAGGGGGGATTTTAGGCAAATTTCAGCCTCACACGTTGAATTAGCAGCAGACAAATTACAGACCTTTAAAGTCCACTAGCTCACAAGGATCAAACACTTCCTGCTGCAAAGGTAAGCTGGCACACTGAGGCAAACTCTGATTTTGCAGAAACCCGTTGTCCAAGACGTGAGGTTAAAGAACTGAGCTCAGCACATAAGCCTGTGGAGGCAGGCAGGTGAAGTGTTAAAATACAGTCAGCTAAAGGCAGGATTTTGAGCCCTAACACCCAAGAAATGCAAGTCTACCTTTATGTTGCTCACTGGAAACACAGTGGCTACACTGGGAATAACTTAATGTATGCAGCATTTCTCCAAAATCCTCTTAAGAAGGGCATTCCACCAGTGAAGCAAAAGTAGTTGGGGTGTAATTCAGTGCTTCAGTGGGTGAGGAACAGACAGATGTCTCCATCTGCAGCCTCCTGCTAAAAAGGTAAAGTCGTACAATCAAAGTATCATGCAGAGGGACTCTCTGCAGGAAGTCTGTGGGTGCCAACTGTGTGGGAATCACGGGAGGTTAATCTCTATTGCTCTGCATCTCATGGAGCAAAAGAAGGCACAGATTTTTCAGGAAGTTTTATCCTAGTTTCTAGTTGCTTATCGTCTCTAGCAAGGTTTGGGCAGGACTCAGGCAGGACGGCACCTCCCGTCTTTAGGCATCAGTACAGTGCTGAGCAGAGCACAACATCTGAGCTTGAAAGGTGCTTCACAACTGAAGCCTCAAAGAAACCAGCGGAGTCAGAATCACTCAATGACCAATGAGGGCACTAATGGGTTGGATCCTACAATGCTCTAACACACAAACTCATCAGAGAGATTTGATTTACCTTGACCTTGTAGTACTCCTTGACTTCAGGCTGAATGGAATCAAAATCACCACTGATGTAGTCAGGCAAGAAGCTGAAAGGAAAGCAATGAGCGGTGAAATGAAAAAGTAATCCATCTTTCTACATTTAATATTTATCTTTTCAAGAGCATTAATCTCTTAAGGGAATAGGAGTTAGTTAAAAGTGTGTTAAAACAACAGTTGATATGAGGTGATATAAAAGAAGGTAACAGATGAACTGTAAAACTGGTAAACCAGTGCCCCTTCTTTGCTGAGGAAGCTACGCACTGCCTAGATACTTACACATCTCCCAGGGTAAGGCAAGACTTGTATCTGCATGGTTCTGGAAAGACAACTCTCAAATATCTTTCAAATGTATCATTTAATCAGCAGAGTATCTGAAGAAGCCTATCTGAGTGCTGTACATTAAGCCTCGGAGGATATCTTCTGACAGAAGATGATGATGATGCTTCTTGGACAGCTGGTATGCCACAGATGTCCCAAAGACTTGTATTTTAGTTGTTACTGATGTCATCTCCTTTCTCCTCTTCTCCTTGATTATTAACAATACTCCCCCTAAAATATGGGAGCCAAATGCTCAGTGATTTTTAAGTCATATCTAGAAAGAAAAGAAAACTACACCAAACCCAACCCCCCCAGAAATACAGCTTTCCATCGTGCATAATTCCCGAAGCCAGGACAACAGGTGAAAGTGTTGCCACTGTTCCAACACATCAGGCTGAGCCGGGTTTCCAAATCAAAGCTGTGAGTTCAGTGTTTTCTAACCATTTAAATACATGGTTCCTCTCCTCTGAGGTTACTATAATTTATGAGGGGTATGAGAGTTCAGCAGCAAACTAGTTTACAGCTCAAGCTGTTTGACGAGGAATTGGGTAAAGCATATTGGCGCCTGTTTTTCTTCCACATGATTTTAGAAGAACGTGGCAGGGTCCACAACACCCCCCACATTAAAACTGGTACAAACTTCATGTTTGGCTCTGCTCTAAGATTTCAAAAGAGACACGTAGTCACTGGCCACCATTTCCCTTGAGAACTGAAAGCTGCTTCAGCAGAAGCTGGTAAGTACAACTGTTGTTAGTTCACGTGCAGCTATGGCATTTCAAATTCACTGCCCTCTGCTAGTATTAAGGCTTTATAAAAAGATATGTACTAAATGTAATCTCTCCGAAGGTGATGCTCCCACACTCACAGCAGGGGGAAGGGCAGTCCCTTCTGCATCAGGATTTATTGAGGACACACAAACCAGCTAGAAGAAACTCAAATGCTTCAGTGCTCTGTTTCATGTGCCCAAGTCAGTACAGTTCAAAACCAGAAAAAACTAAACAGAAAGTTAGATTTGCTTCTTCACTGTGGGACTGACCTTTTCACCATACAAAAACCACCACGCTTTCAAAATCTAAATTTGAAATTGCTGCCTTTTTACCTTTCCACAATTTTCCCAATGAAATACTCACTGAAGACGACAAGCCTAAAGAACTACAGGTATTCTCTTTCCATTTGTTATTTTCCTTTCATTTCTTCCTGATTGGAATAAAGCCATTAAAGAGTAAACTCACTCCAGGCCTTACAGTGGTGGCCCCAAATGTGAGCCCTGGAGGCATCTCAGCAGGTTGCCAGGAAGAACAACAGCCAGTTGTCACGGAAAGCCAACTTGGTATGACACACACATCCACTCTGATGAAAAAGCAGATGTCTTTAGGTTGTTTATCTCACTGAAATGCGGTACATAAATCCAAAAGTGTCTCTGCCATGTTTTTTCTCTACAGTAACTACAGACTGCTGAGCTTTTAGGTAATCAACCATTTCTCCTGAGTGCTTCAAGAGGCATAACTGGGAGCAAAATTAGCCAAAAAAGTATCTTCTCAGCATCAAATTCTCCTGCACAGCTTTAGCTCTCATCCAAAATAAAACCATTTCCATGACAAATGCTTGCTGAAGTTCTGCCTGAATTTTTACAAGCAAAACCCCTCAGAATCTCCGTCCCATGTGCTCTGCCATGGCTCCTGGCCACATTGCCTGAACACATATCCTCTGCCAGGAACTGCAACATCCATTTTCAAACCATCCTCTCCAAACAGTTCACTTGCAGCCACCACAAAGCCGGAAGCAACTGACAGAGAATAAGGAATTGTGGCTGGGAACTTCAGAATTTCAAAGAGCCTATAGCCTCACACTGATGAATCCTGAGTAGATCTCAACTTGCACTGTCTGCCTCACAAACATCACAAAAGGTTTCAGCCTTGTTGTTAGATGGCTGCTCTTTGTAACTCATTGGCTATACAGCCCAACAAAGCAAGCCAGCCTTCAGCCAAGAGTGAAAAGCTGCATTTGACTTGCTGCTTTTGAGTTCTGTGGAACAAATTGCTCGAGTCAGGTGAGAAGAATCAAATCAAAGCTCTTCTCTAATTAACACCAATGAAGAAAAGTCATTCTGTCCTAGTCTAAGTTGTCCCATACTGAGTAACCTCAGCGAAGATTAGCACTTGCTGATATAGAAAAAGG
>NW_009934919.1:38927-119132 GCF_000696875.1 Nestor notabilis
AAAAACCCTCATACTGAAGTAACTTAAGAATATTTTGTAATGATTGGTTTTCACTTCTTTGCTATGCTATAGTTCTGTGTTTACTCCAGAGTACAGACTAGTCCTGGAGAACAGGCTCTGGAGAATCACATATCAAACTTACTACTATGTGAGTAGAAGAAATTATGTCAGAAAAAAGCAACAAGAAAGGCCCCTCCTTTAAACTTAAATCAGCCACTCTTACTTAAAGTATGGATTCACATCAGGTAATATATTAATCTAACTTATGTTTTTCTACCCTCTGACCTCAAATTCATGAATAATTCTTATTCTGTATCATACCTACTGAAGATGACATATATTTCAGTGACATGTATGGCACACATCCTTTTATCTTTTTGCCCATGATGGCAAAAGATGGTTTAAATTCTTTTTTCTAAGTGCAATTTACAATTGCAATTTCTAAGCAGTCCAGATGATGCAGTCTCCTGCACTTCAGAACCATGTTTCACCAGTCTCATTAGCTACTAATTATCACTCTGAATATAAGGTCATGACCAGCTCAGCTGGCTTGGTTCTCTGTTGCTTTACACTGACATTTATCAGGAGTGAGCCAACTCCATAATCCTAATGGTGTAAGTATGAAATTCATGCGAGATCAGCTTCGTCTGCTAAGCCTCAAGCCTTTTCTAGAGCTGTCAAGCACTGAGCAACGAAAAAATCCTTAGAGGCTTTGGGTCTTTCTTCTTACTCTGTTTCCCTTTCTGGAGGTTGAGGGGTTTTTTTATTTGGCTTTAGGTTGTTGCTTCTTTGTCACTGTTGTTTTGGGGTTTGTTCTCTTCAGTGTATTATAGAGCCATACGGCATCCATCCAAAATGAGTATCGAGTCAGGAGACCAGGACTGCTTCCAGATAAGGACCTGTAGGCACTTCCAGAGCAGACAATGTTTCCTGTATATAAATTGTGCAGTTTTAAACCCAGAGTTTAATATGAAACCTTTGAAGGTTTAGCCAGCTTACCAAGAAAGGAACCAGCACTATTTCTCACAGATTTTGAGAAGGATCCCACCTAGAGGATTTATCCCAGTTGCATAAAGGCTAAATGTTGTCTGAACAGCACTATGAGCTCCCAGGGTGCTGGGTTGGAGAGGAGGAGGGAAAAAAATAAGAGATTCCAGCAAGTTTGCCATAGTTTCAAGATACACTAATGAAATTCCAGTCACCATAAAACAGTCATTGACTCTTGCCATAGACACACATTACAAAATAAATAGGAGCTATTTAAACTCTCAGGTTCTCATGCTAAGTAAGCACAACTGTGCCTTTTGCCTTCAAGTAACCCATCTAATGGACACAGCTTAATTCATGAAGCTGTTTTATTTTTAAATATTCACCACTAATGAACAGCATGTTAAATTTATAATATCAGAACACTTGGTCCTTTATTCACTCACTTTAAGAATTCAGTGGGGGGTGGCAAATACGGCTTTTTATCAGGTGATAAAAAAGAAAGCAAAAAACCCAAGAGACAACACTTCAGCAGTTTATAGTAAAAAACTGTGCTGCCTTCTTAAATAAATTGCTCAGGCATAACTGTTCAGTTCTATCATTAATTCAAAGTTACAGTTTCCTAGTACTATTGACTTTTCGTGTGATGTAGCTCCTTTAGCACATAATTGCCTGCAATTAACCTTCTTTAAACAAATGTTAACATCAGAGACATGAGCATTTAAAGGCAGTAGTATCTGCAGTACCCTTTGCTTCCTTCAGTTAGAGCACAGCAAACGTTCCCACGCAGACTAGCAGTACGTGTCCCAGCTGTACCATTCGGGAGCATGGAATGGGTTCCCTGCACTGTTTCTTCCACTGCTAAAAACAAATCTCAAAAACAGTGCCTTTTACCCTGGACCAACAGACACACACAGGCTGCTTCCCAGTAGAAAGAAATGAAGATAACGTGGTGCAGACTTAACACGAAGCAGTCACTAAAGTCAGTTTTGTGACTTTAAAGTCAACTTATTTTTCATAAGCATCTCCTAGCTGGGAGTACAGAAGATAAAGCACTCTAGGATTGCTTCAAGATAAATGTTAAAATCACAGTTTAACAAAAACCCCCACCAAACAAAAAATAATGACTCCAAATCTACATTTGCTAACTGTTAAAGTGCACTTTCACCTTGCCCTCCACACTGTCAGTCTTGACTACAAGGGTGAGGGCTGCTCTCATCAGAAAGGTTTTGAGTTGCTTAAGTCTGTCAAGAAGTATACTGTTAACTGCTGAGAAGATCAAAGTGCCTTTTTAACTCCTGGAGACAAGTACAGCAACAAGTAGATGCCATTTCTGTTTTGTCTCAAAGCAGCATACTCAGGTGCCCCATCTAGCTGTACAGAGGCAAGTTCCTCAGGAAAGGAGCAATGTCAGACTGCAAGACCTATTCAGAGTTAAGGGCTATTCAATCTGTAAATACCTTCCCAGTATTACCTGCAAGGTGACCACAAGTAAGGGTCACACCTGAAGCTCAGAAGCCAAACACTAAATACCAATACAATTAATGAACCTCAAACAATCAGCATTTCGGTTTGGTTCATCTCAAACAGATCACATGAAGGATTCCACAACTTACTATCATCAGACCTTTAAAAAACAGCTAAAGCACAGTCCTTTCCCTTCTCCACCCTCTACTTCCCAATCCAGACTCTCTTGAAGTCAGCTAGCTCACTTTTTCCAACTCCATGGTTCACATCACTTACTTCCTCCTTAAAGCCTCCCTTATCACTACAGAATATTTGTATTAGGGCAGCACTAACAATAATGTTGTGCTATTTGCTATATGAATTCAGAAAGAAATAACAAAAGAAAGCCCAATTGCCTGTGCCTTCTTCAAAGACCTTAATAAACCCTAATGTTCATTCTGCAATTGCTTACACAGAACATCATTCCCAAGCAACATTTTGTATATTACAGTAAGATTATAATAAATCCAGATGAGTTTTAAAAAGATTAAAATCAAAGGGGGGGGGGGGAGAGAACAACAGTTGCAGAGCCAGTTTAACAAAGGAAGCAAGAGTATGCACACATCAGGCCATACAGAGAGAGCAGACTGGTGTGACCCTGCCAAAACTCTTGGCACAGACTGTTACCACATCTGTGGATTACAGACAGGTAGCTCTGTTGTTAAAAGTACTTGGCAATACTTGGCAACCTTGGAGAACAGCCTCTTTTCTCCTTACTTTTTAAAGAGCTTAGTGTTAAAAGAGCATAAAAGTATTATTTCATTTGCAAACCCTATGATTTAAAGAAAAAGATAAAAGTGTGTGAAGATATGAGGGCAATAATGCATTCATTTATGCTCGCCTACTATGCAGTGTCACCTTGCAAATAGTAAAAAAATATCTGAAATAAATTGGAGAACATATTACCCTCAGCTCAAGCTGCTATGCAAAGCACACATCAGGGGGACATCTTCTGCAGGGGACAGCCAGCTCGCTCCCATTATCATTAACAAAAATCAAGCAGCTAACACCCTGCCTCGAAACCCTATCCCTCAGTGACAAAGTGTTAATGATAGCTACAACTATTGCATTTTTCTTTTAGATGTCAATATTTGAAGCTGTTCTCCAGCTACAATCAATACAGTACAAAACAAAGGGATGCTCCAGGATTTAAGAACTGCTCACTTGTTTTCCATGGTGCTGAACAGCCTCCTGTGTTCAGGTAAGTACAAGTACTTTGGGAAAGACCCACTGTGCACAGGACAAGCAACTCCCAGAGACTGCTCCTAAGCATCTGTGGCTTCTTTTTTATTACTTACAGACTGATGTTTTGCTTAAAATAAAGGCTACATGACTGTAATGTTGCCATCACCTTAGAGCCAGTTAAAGCTGAAACTATCCAGCAGCACCTCTCAGAAGAAACTCAGCATGTCCCAGGCTCAAGCACCATGTCTTGCTGTTGGATCCTTGGCAAGAGGAGTGAAAAACTGGGGTTGAGCTGTGAGTTTCCATCCTTGCACAGGGCAGCATGGCTCAGGGCGGAATAAGCACCAGTGCCTCAGCATAAGTCATACAAAAGCACATGGTTTTGAAAGCTGGGGAGGCATAAGTGCTTATCCAGAAGTGCCAGACTCTATTTTTCTAGGACACTAGACCAGAGGAAAGGTGAGAGAAGATGAGTAACATAACCAGGACTCCCTCCAACAGGTGAGAGTACGTGAACAACTAAGAAGACAGAGGCTGACAAGACACCTGAAACTGTTTTACCTCCTGTCATGTCAAAGCAACAGATGGCAGAATTGGCCCTAAAAATTGAGGAAGACCAGCCATTACCTCAGAGAAAGGTAAACTGTTCATTATTAACACTTTACACTGCACGTAAGGAATCAAAGGGATGGGATCTAAAAAACCTGGTAAACTTAGATCGAGGCTGTCACAAGGTACACTGAGATTTCAATACTAGTCTCAAAAAGGCAGCAGTGGAAGCCAAAGTTTGCTCAGGCTTGTTCACAGAGTGCCACCGAAGTTGAACGAACTTTTCCAAGACAAGACAATCTCTTCTTTCCCAGAAGAGCTAGAAATACATGTATTATATTTTTCCTCCTAATTAGATAGTTCTTAACAACCCCTGCAGTGTGGCTTGAAAGCTCATTACACAATTTCAAAAGTCAGCTTTGATGACAGGTGTTTTAACTCTACATGTCCTTCCTGTGAACCTTCACACCAGTAAGAACACTTAAAAGTCAAGCACCATCAAACAATAAGCAGCTACATGTGAAAGGCCTTCACTGGGATTTCCTTGCTTTGATAATTTACTTATCTTGGCTGAGTACCTTAAGTACCTGCCTTGAGTTTAGCATCTACTTGCAAAATGACCACTTATGCAGGAGAGGTTGAGTTTGAAGAAGCTTCTTCATGGCTTGAAATTGCAGTCAGTAGCTTGCAGCAGAAATTCTTTAGACTCTTTTCTACACAGCTCATGAGAGCAATGAGAGGAGATTTATCCCCTTACTGAGCAACCTGTTCCAAGCAGGCAGGGAGAAATGTGAAGGTTTTCAAAAGTCTTATTTATGCTTCTCCTTAAGCCTGCATTTTCTTTTCCAATTTCCATGTACACATAATTTTATGGATTAATTTTCTGTTTCATGACCAGAAAAGAGACATCTTGACACTTACCTATGAGGAGGAAGACCAGCCATAGTAGCTGAACTGTCACACGAAAATGTATTAAAACACACCTACTCAGAAGACATGAAGTCCTAAGGAGGAATCCAGAACATCTGACAACAACACAACTGCTGAAAACCAAAGTTAACTCCCGTATGGTTATAATCAGTTTCATCTGTCCTGGGCTCTAATTGCCTGTAGAGCAGCCACTGAACAAATTTCTGACCCTTTTTCTTTTTGGTGGAGATATGATTGGTTATCTGAGATATGGTAATAAAACTTCTTCAGGTTTCAAGCCCTTACACCAATAAAATACATAAGATTTTACAGAGGAACAATGCACTGAGGATCCCCAAAACCCTTGTGCTTCACAGACGAACAAAGCATGTTTGTTACTTAATCTTTCTAGGGAACATGAGCCCACAGGGCAAGGAATGGAGGAAAGACTTGTAACAACAGACAGCTCTTTGAAGTCTGTTGTCTCTGTATGGCTGAAATTTGGTAACTCGCTGGGAGGCAGAAGTTTTTTGAAACCTTTCACTGCTGACCTCTGCTGCAGCTTCTTCAGAGCTGACAGAGAACCAGGATACTCCACTGGAGCATTAGCATTTCAAAAGGTACCTGCATCTCTGCCCAGCACAGCACAGAAGCATTAATTAGAGAGATAGCAGAGGATAAATGTGCATACAGAATGAGAGCTGGGCTCTATCTGATGCTGAGTAACCTTTACCAAACAGCATCCTCACTTTCATCAGAATAACTCAAGGGACTGTTCTCCCATTTCTACACAATTCAGCTGTACAATGTATGACCCCATTTCATTTTCTGGAACTTGTGATTTAGACAACAACATATTGCAAACTTTGATAGAAATTCTTTAAGGTAAGTACTAATCACAAAGGTGAAAGGTAGACCTTACAAACTCTGAAGGAAAAGTGTTTAATACACTAGTGTCCCTATATTTAGTGGGATGGAGCACCACAGCTGGATATGGCTTCATAGCTAGCAGAGACATCCTACTCACTTTAATCTTTTCTTACCCTCTTCAGTGTCACCACCTCTACGGAGTACCAGTACGGATATTTTAGTTAGGAAAGTCAGCAGGTTTAGAGTTATGAATACACACAAGCAGTTCTCTCTCAAGTAAGACTGGAATTATTTTAAACAATCATTTTTGTGAGCATAGCTGTAATTAAAATGCCTCTAATAAAGCTGAAATAAAGAGTAAAAACCTCTTTTATAGTTACCTGACATATGGATGAAATTAAGAATGCTGAGCTGCACCCAAAGGCACGTGAGCAGCAGGTCGAGGGAGGGGATTCTCCCCCTCTACTCTGCTCTGGTGAGTCCCCCCCTGCAGTCCTGGTCCAGCTCTGGGGCAACAACACAAGAGAGACGTGGAGCTGTTGGAATGAGGCCAGAGGAGGCCACAGAGATGCTGCGAGGGCTGGAGCAGCTCTGCTCTGGAGCCAGGCTGAGAGAGCTGGGCTGGGGCAGCTGGAGAAGAGAAAGCTCCTCAAGGGGAGACCTTAGAGCAGCTCCAGTGCCTGAAGGGGCTACAAGAAACCTGAAGAGGGACTATTTACAAGGCCTGTAGTGACAGGACAAGGGGGAATGGCTTTAAACTGACAGAGGGGAGATTTAGGTAGGGGATAAGGAAGAAGTTCTTCCCTGTGAGGGTGCTGAGGCGCTGGCACAGGGTGCCCAGAGAAGCTGTGGCTGCCCCATCCCTGGCAGTGTTCAAGGCCAGGTTGGACACAGGGGCTCGGAGCAACCTGCTCTAGTGGAAGGTGTCCCTGCCCGTGGCAGGGGGTTGGAACTGGGTGAGCTTTAAGGTCCCTTCCAACACAAACCAGGTTGGGATTTTATGAAACCTCCCTGAACCTGCTGCTCGTGCTCCTTTTGATGCAGCCCAGCACACAGTTGGTTTCTGGGCTCAAGTGCACACTAAAACCGTCTCATGTTGAGCTTCTCATCAACCAACACCCCGAAGTTCTTCTCCTCAGGGCTGCTCTCAGTCCAGTCTCTGGCTAGTCAGACTAAGGTGCTATAGTGTGCTTTCACTATAGCACCTAAAGCAAGTAGGTACGTGCAACTATTGCTATTAAGTCTTTAAAATCCAGACTGTTGCTGGGATGTATCCACCAAACTCCTACTGTCTGTGGCTTAAGCTGGCTGTTGTCATTAATGTTGCATCGAAAGCATTTCGTTTACTCTCACTTCCCAATATAGTATTTAGAGCACAAATGATAGCATTTAGATAACTACCTACCTGACATATCAAATCCAAACAGGTCAGTGTATAGATTTAGTGCTTATTCATAAATGGCGACCACAGAATAAACTGCACATGACTGAGGCATTAGAAACATTACAAACACACATGATATTACAGAGCTGTCTCTTTTCAACCTCTCCTCTCCAATCCTTCTCCTTTCCCTTTTTTTGTCTATTTGGGTTAAAAATGCTCGGACAGGAAATACCTCAGTAAGTACCTTCTTACTACTCAGTAAGTACATACATGCTACATTCTCAGTAAGTAGCACATAGTTCAAACAGCCCCTATCTTGGGCTCTGTACAAGTAATTTTACATCAAGCAGAGTAGCTGAAAAAAACCCATCTTCTAATGTAAACTCTGACGCTGTTGGTGCCCTGCATATTATAAGAAATTTAACAATACTCCCTGTATCAACTTCATAATTTATTATGATTAAAAAAATATTTATAAAACTCTTAACTGCTATCCTAGTAAGATCTATTACTGCACTACCACTTTAATTTAATCAACACCTTAATTAACTTTTCTTACACAATCAGAAAGAGATGTTAAGGACACAGGTCTACCTATAAGTAATGCAAATGCCATGATGAGCTCTTATTAAAAGCTATTCCCTTCATAAATAGTGATAGCAGTTGTTCCTCAGGGAAGACATTCAGAGGTCTGATATTCCTGCTGCTGTCTACAGCCATTTAAGCTGTAAGAAGGGAGAGGAGAACTCTGCCTGGATGCAGCACTGGAAGTGCTTTGGAAAAGCCAGATGAGTTCATTATCAGACACTTTTTTTATTGAGATGCTCTAGGAGCAGCCCAAAGACCACCACAGGTGACAGGATGTAATGTAACCATCATTAGAGATGTCATTTCATAGAAAAGTGAGGTTCTGGATGCCCTTGTGGCCCATTCCTTCAAATTCATTGCAAGATATTTTTTTCCACATGCTTTAATGCCAGCAGGTCATTAATTCACTGGTTGATGAAAACCATGTAAAGTTGGGAGGAATAGACCCATCTGCCTGATAACAAAGAGATCCCCATTTTATTGGAATGACAGAAAAACTCATTGAAGTTACTTTTGTAATTGTCCTCAGGGGGAAACAGGAAGTCTGAAATCCTGAAGATTAACAGAGAACTCCATTTCACTGTAAGCAAAACCATCCCCTAAGTCCTAGGCTGTTAAATACCTGGTTAAGCTCAGATGCACCAGCCAGTTACAGCCAGCCAGCTAGTAACAAACAGGAATTTGGACTTATATGCTGATAAGAAGGCATGAAGGTTTTGGCCTATTCCCACCTTCAAACTGAGCTCCAAACTGAGTGCCAAGATTGGAACTCTTGAGGGGGCAACACACCTACTCTCTAGGGAGCAATGTCTGGTGCGAGCCACACTGCAGCAGTTTGGGAGGATCCCATCACCAGTGTTTCTGGCAATGTGGCACCCTAACTTTGTAAAGCAGCACCTCCCCTACCTAAGTCCACGATAGAGAGGGAGGTGATGAACACAAAATCCCCTTCTCTGCGAGCAGCATTGGTCCAAAGCCCAAGAACGGCAGGCTGTGAGCCATCAATGAGCCTGTGAAGCTTTTTCAAAGGCTGTGGAATCAAAGGGTGATTTCTTTTCTGTTAGAAGGATTTCTTTTCTTGGAGATGGAGTCTCGGCTTTTACAGGATTTTACAAAATGCAGGATCCTAGATGCTATGATGCTCCTAGATGCCTGTGTTTTGTCTGGCCCAAGAATGAATAGGTACAAGCAGTTTTCCCATCCCTTTCTTCCACAAGGTGGGGAAAACAGTTTCCAAATGCAGCTTTCAGGTGAAACAAAAAGTTAAGATAATTACTATGACTTTTAAAACACAGAAGTAAGGAATGAAAGCTACAAACTACTTGTAACCCATGCTTTTGTCCTATATATTCAGAGGTTAAAATCATTCACTCCTCAGATAACAGCGGAGCAAGCCAGTGTATGAATGTTTGAGCAGCTAACTTACAACTGATTGGGGGTGAGGGGGGAACGAATAAAAATCTACATTTGGAATGAAAACTTGCCTGTGGCCCTGTGCCAAGATCCTGCCTAATACACTTGAACATGCTGAAATATTAAACCCCAGAAGCACAAGAACGAAAAGGGAAATTTTGATGAGCTCTTAAACAGGGTCATGAACATGATTGTATTTCTGCTGGCGCTACTGAAAGAAGTCAAAACTTGCCACGGCTGTTCCAGTGTGAGCGTGGCAAAGAAAGCACTTTCCACTCTGATTAGAAATGAGATCCTGCAGAACGGGGAAGGCATCACTCTCCAGATGAAAGCCCTCTTCAGCATGTCGGGAATGCTATTATGGTTCTCGAAGCCACTCCGAGGTGTATTACCAGCACATAAATGCATGACAGCACTGACCACTTAATCCCTCTTCTGTCACAGGCAAGTTAGAAACTAAAAATTACACTGACACCCAAGGGTATTTTATAATAGAATACGAAATAAAATGATAAATTTGCAGATGATTTTGGCTTTGCCTCATGGTACTCCATTATACACCAAATATTCCTGGCCTCTCATTCATTACTATTTAATTACAATGGAGTACCTTTCTTTCAGACTTCATTAACCTCTGAAAGCAGTTTGTGACCTTGGGATCCTCCTTGCAACATGATGTTAGAACACTGCTTTGCCAGGAAACGCTTCCTGAAATGCTGAATTTAATCAAATGCATAGGTTTTTATGGGAAACACAGGAAACATGAGAACCCTGCATGTGGTCACTTAATGAACAAGAGTTAGAGCATATCCATTAGACCCATAAATCACTACCAGATTAATGCTAAAAGGTGTCACAAGTGTTTCCCCAGAGGACAGGCTCATTACAGTAAACATGATCACGGATGCTCTTCCCTATTACTTTCACTGTGAGAAGAGGGAGTAAGGAAACAAGGAGGGATTTGCCCATGTACTTCCTACTTGTTTAAGCCAGCAGAAACATCAGTATCTCACCAAGCCCAGTGACGGTGTAGCACAGCTCCAGCTCCTGTCTTTGTCAGAAACCACTGCTCAATCTGAAATGCTTTCACTCTAAAAGGAAATCTGAGAGCAGCAACCTCTTCACAAGATGAGAGGCAGAACCACAGCCCGTGCAGTCTCTTTCATTGCTTAGCTGCAAAGCTTCCAATGATGGATCAATGCTGGCCCCTCGGTGCCAATCAGTGGATGCTTGCAGAGTGGGCGCGGGTTCAGCAACTCGCTTGCTAGCAATTTTAACTCCTCAAAACAGATTCTTCATCATCCCGAGAATTCCCCTTGAGAGCTACCACCCCATCAATCCATGCACGCTCCTCACACAATTCCCTCCTCTACAAAACCACCCCAACATCACCTTATGCACAGTTTTCTTTTCTCCGAAAATTAAAAGCCTCAGAAAGAAGAGATATTGACACCCACATCTGTCACTTCCTTAATTAAAAGTATTTGTTGTCAAAGCTCACAGATGATGCTTTAACACAAAAAATGGCACTGAATCGGTTACTGACTCTTTTGCAGTTGTATTTTTGGGACAGTCTGTCTTTCCCCCACCACTCAAAATACCTTAATGCACACAAATCCAATTTGATCTGTCACTGGCATTTAACACACCTGCTGCAGCTTGTAAAATTAGAAAACATCAATCCTCCCACAGATACTGCTGGAACTTGCAGAGGCAAATCACAGCTTTTGCCCTTACTACAATAAAGCCTTCCTTCCTTTCTTTCATGTTATAGAATAGCAGTTGTTCTATTGGAGTTATTAGCTAGGTTTATTCCAGAGACTTTTCTCCTTTTCAGCTTCAGTACAAAAAACATTTCCACACCCTCCCCATCCTTTTCCTTGTACTGTTTTTCTCCCTCCCTTCTAATTTTTGACTCCTTTAGATGATGCCTGTGCCAACCATCACCTAACATGTTCAACTGTCCTAAACGCTGAGAAAAAAGCCCTGCTGACAAAGAAACAGAGATTTTCAAGAGTGCTGTTGCATCAGTGTACATCTGTTTTCAAGCCCTTGCAGAATGACTACCCTTCTGCACAGAGGGGATGACAACCGCAAGCCCATCTCTCAATGCTCTGGCCCATAGCTTGGATGTCCAGTGCTCTGAACGATGTCATTGGACTTGTAACACACACCAATTGCAGGGAAAACAACGACGACAACAACAAAAGACAACCTAAAAATCTCACTACTCTCCCTAAATATTTTACCAAGTATTTTGAGCTACACCTGAATCCCAGTCTCCCTTTTATGCTGGAGAAAAAGACCGCCTGCTCTAAAGGCACAGCTTTTTATCCTCTGCCATTGGTACCCACTGTGTCATTGTGTCATATATCAAGCACTCTAAAAATATACCTTTTCTAACCCGCTGATCTTTATCCATCTTCTTCACTGCCATCCTATTAGCTCTCTCCACACTAATGAGCTAATCCAGTCTCAAGCTGCAAATCCCTAACGCTGCCTTCACTTAGTCCCTCTTTATCCATAATGCTTATAATGAATAAATGGAAGGGAACAGCTATATCATTATTTACTGCTTCTATTCTTTTTCATACGCCAGGCAACTTATATACAGAAATCAAAATACTTAAAGCCACACTGAAGCAAATACAGAGCAAACTGCATGCACATGTGTATTCTGTCTGATCTAAAACATCTTATAAATGCATTAGCCACATGATGTAGATACCTGGAATGGGCCGCTCAGCTTAATTTCAACAGAAAGAAGAAACTTATTCCATCTGGAGTTTCTTAACAACCTAGGAAAGCCAGGCAGCTTGAAAGTCAAGCAGCTTGTGTAGGTGGGATATCCCTCTAGAGTTACCAGTCCAATAACAATTTATTCCTATAGGATGAATTTCATTCCTGATATTACAGCTTCCAAAGACTATTCTAAATATTTTGATCACTCTGTGGGCACCACAAAGTAATTCCAAATACAATAAGCAGCAACAATTTCCAACTATCGCCAATGCTGCCTTCAAATCTGAAATCAGAGCAATAGATGCTATAACACTATTTACACACTGTTTACACAGCTAAAAGTGGTGTGGCTCTATTTTGTTTTTAAAGCACAAGGGACAAAAATGGATTGTGTCCTAGTCTCTGGAAGACACAGTAAGTGACAAAGTAGCACTGAGAGTCTCGTTCTTGCTCCATCCCTTTCATAGGCTGTTGGAACAGAATCCGGTTGCTGCGGCAGTTTCCCTGCTTGCAATCACCATAGAGAAGGGATGCATCACATCAAGCATTAATTGCACTGCAAGAATTCAGGGCAATGTATGGAGAGGGTGTAATTGCTTAGACATTTATAGCTTAATCGCTTCCCAATTAAGTCAACAGAAGATCCTGAATCCGTACAAAAGGTAATCCGAGTCCCTATTTGGCAAGCACAGGCCATATCTATTCTTTGTTGTGACATTTAATAAGAAAAACTCAGTTACACTAAAAAAAATAGAAAACTAAACAACCAAAATCCATACGACACACAAAATCCTGTGGCAAAAGCTCTCCTGAACTTGCATAGAATCTTAGTTGCCCCTCAATCACCAAGAGCATTTAAAACTCCCAAACAAACCCAAACCCTAATTTCTATCAGAATCTGTGTGTATTTTGCTAAACTAAAGCCCAGACTGGTCCCTAAATAAGGCAGGCACTTTGTGGCTTGCAGAGGAGTGTGCATACCCAGGGGTATGATTTTTACATGAACTATGAGTTGAAGGAGAAGATTTGAGTTTCCTGAACATATATGTATCCAAAAGCAGCTTTGGAGGTACCAGTGTAAACATTATCCACATGCTTGAGCAAGTTATTTCTGGTAGCAGAACACAACTGGCTCTATGATGATTAACTCTCATGTCTTCAATTGTGGAATTTGTAGAGCTGCTTGACAACTTTCCCCAGTCCAAATCAATGCTCAGCCCTTCACATGGATGGCTTTGCAACTGCTTCTGCAGTTTTGCTCCGTGGCTTGTCCTCATCAGAAGAGGCACATAATAGTCAGCGCTTGGCCCTAAGTAATTATGAACTATTCTTATTTACCAACTGTAATAAGTAGTCTTGATCAGAGTTTGAGAACACAGTTCCCTGTTCTTGATAGCAATTTCTGTGAAAACTGGGGCACAAAACATTTTAAAATGAAAAGCATTTGTGAAACAGAGACATGCCTGGAATACAACTAGATTTAAAAACAAATCTTAGCAGAAGAACTAGGAAGAACAGTTTAAAGGAAAATGGATTTATATTTTTAAGCTTTACTTCTCATTATATTCTATAATGCATAAAGTCCCCCATTTGCAAGCTACTGGCTTCACTAACACTCAATTTAAACAGATTTGAAGTATACAATTATCTGTCCTCAAAATAAAGGCGTCCATTTGAATGTAAATTGTTAAAAGTCAGAACTTCTGCCTTTCACGTATTTATTAAAAGAGAACAGAGCCTACTGAAGAAAGAGAATAGGAAAGAAAACCAAGAAATAAACATCCACAGTATGTTTACGCTCCAACAATCACAAATAAGTTTACTGAAAGACCATTCTAGAGACAGCAAAAAGCTAATCTGAATAATTTATCTATGGTTGTTATTTGTGTTCAGTCCCATTATGTAGCAGTCTGTAATATCAAGTCACCTGGAAGGGACTATACCCACGATTTCAAGGAGTTCTCTAGACAATGAAGAAAAGAAATAGCTGAGAAAGTGAAGAGGTGCTATAGCACCAGTAATCCTTTCCTAAATCTCTGAAGGGTAACAGTGCAGATCAGTCAACTTCAAGGACGTTTATTAACATACATTCATTTTAAGGCACTGCTGGCACGTGTACTTCTGTGCTCCCAGACTGAACGCTCATCTTCGCACTCTTAACAAGCTTCTTTCAAAGCTAAGATTGCTCTTGCCATGTTCGTTATAAAGTTCATATTTTACATCTTCAATGACAAGTTCTATTGCAGAAAAATCCCAGCCTGGTTTGAGGCTTGTAGGAACTTTCTATCTTTGCTTTGTTTCAAACACACGAAAACTCCCACTCCCCAGCCTGCCCCAAACACTTGTAAAAAGTATTGCTCCATAAAAGCAAGCATTGCCTGCCTAATCCTTAATTTCTAGTGATATTCAGAGATCCAAAAGAAGCAAAGCCATACATTTCACCCTAATGCTACACACAGAGCCAGCTTTTCCTGGATCCTGAGAATTACTCCTTAGGCACAACAAACCAAACCACTATAAAGTGCAGAGTGCTCTTAGGCCAGCTCAGGACTCCCTTCCAAGCTGATGTGACTCAATGCACCAGTGTTTTATCACTACAAAGTCCTAACTTCTAGCATGGGGGTGGCCATAAATGATTTTTACCATGTCATAAAGCCAGAAATCACCCAGATGGAGTGATTTCTCTACTTACAGTACACTTGGGGCACAGACACAGCTATGCGAAGAAGATGAAGCAATACAAACCCTCTGATTGAGAGACCTGGGATTAACTGAAAGTGTCCCTATATTCTCCTTTCCTCAGCCACTTTTTTTCCTTCCCTCACCCTGAATTACTGCTCTGGACAAATTGTGACCCCTTATTTTCCTGATTGGGAATTATAACTTGGCTTCCCGTGCTCTTACCGGGACAGCACAGTACTATGGGCAGAGCACCTCACTGGCAGCCAGGAGACGTGGTTTCTCAGTCGAACTGTCCATCTCTTTTGTATCTTCCCATCACTCCATCTAGCCAGACTTTTGCCCTGGTCCTTCCCATCTCCCTGGAGTGCTCACAGAGATCAAGTCTGCCTCCACCTAGGACCTATTATTCCTTACTAAATACTGATTTTAGGATTCAGGATACCTGGCCCTTGTATAGGTTCAGCTTTTAACAAGAAACTATCAGAAATTCTGATGAGACCAGATGAAAAAGGGCAGCATTTTAGCCCTTCTTAAGGGTACTTACCCACATGTTAAAGGTGACTGAGAATATGAGATTATTTGGTAGCTCAGTGAGCAAACTGGGAACATAACAAAGGTGTTGATTCCCAGTTCTCCATTTGAACCAGTGGACAATACTCTCACTTGAGATGAAACCTGGTACATCTACCTCTGCCACTTGTGAATCACATCCAGAAATTCTACCTAGGAGGGCTCTTCTTTCTTTACTCTTCCTCTGTGAAGAAAGCATGGTCCTGTATTAAGGGAGTAACTTACTTGCAGTGCCTCCTAAAAGAAATGAGGTATGTGTGCTTCCACATACACACAGTGTAAATATTACTATCATTCTATAATTTCCATCTTAACTAGCAAAAGCAACAGAAATTCAACATGAAGAGTAATTAAATCTCAACTAAATTCTGCTGATATTTATAAGGCCAAGTGTTGGGTTTTGTTTTTAATTAGATGATAATCTGATAAACTGCTGCTTGATTTTCAGATTGAGGAAATGATGGGAAAGCCCTTGTCCATTTTCTGTTATGGTTTATGGAATATGCTAGTAACTATAATTAGAAGCACCTCCAAGCAAACCGAGCTAAAACAGCACTTTACGTGATCTGCAAAACACAGTACTTCCTAAAATTCCGACTTAAATCTAAACCATGGCTATGTAACTCCAAGATGTTTCTTTTATAGCATCTGATGACTAATAAAGCACTACAGTGATGTAGTCAATAACTCCAGAAGAAAACATACTCCTGAGTCTGGCTTTATACTGCTGTTTATCATCATGAGGAACCCAGCAGTGAAAAAGAGCACCAATGATTTTCACCTCTCATCAGTTCTGTGAGCATTTGATTCAGTGACCCACTGAGCCTAACACGCCTAGTGCTGTTAGTGCCCTTTCAGGAAACACCTCCCAGTACAGGAAGCTAATCTTGGGTTAAACTGAGGACTGAATCTATGAGTATCTCTTGATATCTCAATGCTTCATCGTTTCTGAAACAAGCTTTGAATTATATTTACAGTGTACGGCTCCTGGAATAAAAATGTATTTGAAAATATAATCAAGTGAAAGTAATTAAATTGAAGATAGGAATTAAAAAAGCCAAAACCTGGTTGATCATAACATACCTGAGAGTTTCTCATCTGCTCTACCTGAAATAAACACAATATGTAACTTCAAATGGATTCATCTTTCCAAACACTGACAGGTAAGTTGCTTTGGTTTTCTGAAATTTCTTGGTGTCTGGCTGTTTTCTAAAGTAAGCTAGGATTGAAAAATGGATCCCAAGTCAGGTATTCCCTAAAGGACCTGACTGTGGATAGGGATGGGCTTTCTGAACACTCCTGCAGTCTTGATTAGGATAAACTCAAGATCCCAATTGTGATCTTTAAACACTGCTACAGTTTTTAGGTCAAACAAAAATGTCTGATGTGAAAGACTTCCTTAAGCCATTTGACAAATAAAGCACTGTCTCAGCTTTCAACTTTCTTGGCTTTCAGAATGCAATCCCTCAATTCACAGAACTCCTCACCACCGGCAGCAATGGGAAAGCCGTTTCAAATAGCTTTGACCTCACATTTGAGGCCAATTTCATTTTTTGTAAGGTTACTGAAACATATCCTTACATCAACATTTATAAAGCAAAAACGTCACTTGTATAGCTCTCTCACACCCTCCCCCAAATATACAATGGATATTAAAGACAAGAAAAGGCCATTGCAGTCTTCTAGTACAATGCTATACTCAGAAAATCTCATTCAATATTTTCTGCATCAGTGTGCTAAATTTTGCCTGAACACAAGATAGCTTAAAAACAATATCCAGTTTAATCTGAAGAGTTCAAGCAAAGAATTCCTCTCAATCCTACATTAAGCTACATCAATGGCTAATTACTTTCATAAGTACCCTATTTCTAATCCAATATAGAACACAGTGAAGTATATATGAATTTCGCACTCTATAATCCTATTAGGGGCCTACTTTTCCATGAGGAGAAGGTTGTTCAGGAGAGAATAACAAGACAAAAGATCTCATTTTACATATGGGTATTCCTAGCTGTTGCCCAGCTGTTTCTTTTTTGATTATATTGACAATAGAGACAGTGATTTCTAAGATTAGGCAAGTTGGGTGTAAGTTATAACAGACAATTGAACCAGCCAACAAAAGGAAGACAAGATGGCTGGTGAATTGGCACTACTAATCCTCAGTAATTGCCAAAATGCACACATGAAGCCATAAACCACACAGACAATTTCACTACGAGTTATCTTTCCACTTCCCACACCAGAAATATGCAACTACTTTTCCTCATGGAACTTACACTAGCTTAGTCTTCCTATTCAAAGGTTAAGCCTATTGCTTCCTTTTCAAACATTGGAGGCAAAACAGAGCCCTGGAGAATGCATGCAGCATGAGGGAAAATAATGATGAGTAAGAGATCTGTGTGCAGTTGCAGAGCTATAATCTTGTTGGGATCACGGAAACATGGATGGAGTGTTATAATGAGGGGATGTAGACTCTTTAGGAAGGACAGGATGGGAAGATGAGGAGGAGGAGTTGCCCTTCATGCGAGAGAGCAGCTAGAGTGCATGGGCTTGCTTTGGGGATTGATGAAGTTAGGCCAGGGATGCCAAAGACAACATGAAGGGCTTCTGTAAGTACGCAGGTGACGAAAGGAAGACTAGTTAAAATGTGGGCCTGTTGCTTAACATGAGAGGGGACCTGGGTACACAGAACATGGAAAAGGCTGAGGTACTGAATGCCACCTTTGCCTCAGTCTTTACTAGCAAGGCAAGCCTGTAGGAATCCCAGGCACCAGAAACAGGGGGAAAGACTGGAGCAAGGAAGATGTAGTCTTGGTAGAAAAGGATCAGGTCAGGGACTACTTAAGAAAATGAACACATATAAATCCATGTGTGCAGATGGGATGCACGTGAGTGCTGAGAGAGCTGGCAGATGTCATTGCAAGGCTGCATTTGACAGTCCTTTAGCAATCATGGCAACTGGCAGAAACACCCAAAAACTGGAGGAGAGCAAACTTAATTCCTGTCTTTAAGAGGGCAAGAAGGAGGACTCTGAGAACTACAGGCTGCTTAGCCTCATCTCAATTAGAGGCAAGGTAATGGAGTAGTTAATCCTGCATTTCTAATCAAGTGGACAACAAGAAACTCCTCGAGAGCAGTCAGCATTGAAACATTTGCCATATGCCTAAATTTATTCTCTGATACAAAACTCAGTAAGTGTAAGCTGTAAAAGCTGTACAATTAAGACCTCTGTTTTCCACTTCAGCTTCTCAACACAAAGCTTAGGACATAGAAGAGTTGGTTAAATCCAAATTAAAGAAGTAGCATCACCTTGTACAACCAATATCCTTGATTAATTTTGACTAAATAGCTTATGGCTTATTTAAAATCTTGGGGGTGGAGGGGTGTCATCAAAAGGCAAACTTCTTGTAGCAATCTGTACTCCTGAATATAAGCTGCTTCCAAAATGATTGTTTTCAGGTCCACGTTTTAACTTTAGCAGCTGCATGAACTGGAAACGTTTACAGAATTTGCTCCTAATTTCCAAACACACACGTAGAGCTTCTTGGAGCTGCCTCCCTGCATGTCCAGTACAGAGAAGACTTACATAGTAATTGCATTTGCAATTGTAAATGCAGTAAACTGCATTTTCATGCATCACTTAAGTTCACATCATGTATGTTTTATATGTACAAAATGCAACATCAAAATACACCGCCACTTTTCAGTTTCACTGCTAACTCTTCTACTTTATACTGTCCACAGAAAGAAACTGGAAGGGTAGCAAAAGTGCTGTTCTTAGTGATTGCAGGCAATCTACCTCATGTAGTAAGTCTGCCATACTGAAATACTAAACAGAACCCCAGAAAGCCACTATTTATGATAGGATTATCCTTCCTCTTACAGGGCTCACTGCACCCCTCTAACCTGAAGCTCTTAGTGTTGCAAAACCCGAGTACATGACGGATTTGACATCTCTCTAGAAAACAGCAGCTGAGACACAAGTACTAATGATTGCTTTTACAGGTGCCAATACAATGATAGTTTTCGATGCATCTTCACCTTCATATACGCCAAAGCCAGTGACACGCAGGTTAATCGATGCCTTAAGATTTAATCAGAAAGTGTTGAGAAAGAAGTCGCCGCAGTGTGATACAGATAAGCAACAACTTAGCTGAAGTGGGTAAGTGTTTCATAGGGATTCAGGGACATATACAACAGGGTAGGCAAGGCAGAGCAAAAAAACCCACAAAGATCAGTAACTCACCCTTAACTCTCATTAGCAGCAAATGTTTAGCCATCGAGAATGGCTTAGCAGCAACCCTTATTTTTGACTGGGAATTGACATTAATAAAGAAAAGACACAGCCTAAATAACCTTTCTGAGCTGTAGAGCCAGCGAGAGAAATGCAGCAGAGCACAGGAGTCCATCCCTTCTTCCCTGCTGCTGTCCCCAACGCTGACAGCTCCCAAGGGTGGACCTCTCTAAGGAAAATCATCCTGCCCTTTTGGTTACTCATCCTACTGCTCCTGCTCTAGAAGGCAATTTGTTTTAACACATCACTGAAAAAACAGCATGATTTCTCCTCATTAGTAGTTACAAAAACAAAGGTTTTGGGGGGTTTGTTTGCTTTTAAGCAAAAATAATTGCAATTAAGGTTTGTTGAGCTAGTTTTTACAGAAACTAATAGGAAAACCAACCAAACACATCATTAAAATGACACCACAAGCACAGAGGAAGACATATAACTACTACATAGATTAAGCTCATGACCTGAAGTCACACTGCTAAGCCAGCCTGCACAGTTCTACAGGGAGGAAAACCAGAGCTTCTTTTGCTTGATGGGAATAAGTGAAGCACTCCAGCACAGAAACAAGTCAAGACACGATGGAGAAAACAGGAAAATGATGGAGGCAGGAAATGAGGGGCCCTCAAATCTGCACTTGCTGCTCTTCATTCAACAGCAGAGACTGTCTTAACACAAAAAGCAAGTCAAAGAATTGTTCAGCACTTGGTAAGTCTCCTGTAGAGCATCTTGCCTAGTTTCAGCCACAGCACTTTAAGATATAGTTATGAAGTAACTGAAGAGAGGCCAATAAAAGCTAAAAGATGACTAATAAAGAAAGACCAAACAGTCTGGGCCTCCCACTTGAAGAATTTTAAGAACTAATTAACTAGGTATGCATCAGGAGTATGTCTTCACCTTGGAAAGAAGGATGAATCTCTTGAGGTAATTTCTAACCCTGTATTTTTCTAGGATTTGGAAATGGACCCTTCAAAACAGGAACAAATACTTATCTCCAGAGGAAGACACCCCTCTAACAGTGCTATATTGCTAGCTGCCCTTTTTCCAGAAAATTGTCATTTATTCCCATTCTAAAAGATTCTTCCCACACTTCGGTGTCACCGAGAATCAAGCCCAAAATACGAACCAAGTTCTTCATATATCTCTTTCAGATATAGTAATCTCTCTAGAATTAAAGGACTATAGGTTTTAGGTTTTGATACAACACAATTAGGTGTCAGGGCTTCAAATAAAATAGTTTTAAACAGAAGGTTAAAGAAGCATTAAAAAATGATTAGCATGTCAGTAGAGCCTGAGCAGACAGCTCTTTAGTGACACTGGACAGGGAATTTAAGGGAAAATACTTGAGAGAAGTAAATGAATATTCTTTCCAGCAGAATGATTTCTTTGAAGACAAAAATCAAAATTATGCAGGTCGTCTTTTTTTTTGCTTCAAAAGAATCACTTTGAAGGTAAAATATACCTACCCAAAGCAATTAAGATGAGAAGAAGAAAGAGAAAAAAAATACTCCAAGGGCCAAGTATGTAAAACTGAAAGAACTAGTCAGTCAAGGTATAATCATCCATTTCCCCCTGAATTATATTTATTTAATATGAACATAAAGATGTGCAGAAGAGATGAATGGGTTACAGGAGGAGGTAAAATGAAAGCTCTAAGATGTTGTTTTTTGGAAAGCATCACCATTATCAGAGAGAACTGATTGCTGTAAGTCAATCAGGTTTCTGTTTGAACTCAAGATTAAGTTGTGCAGGGCTCTGGTAGCAAATACTAGGAGAAGAGAAATAGAAGATTACCAAAGGAATACTACTACAGCAGTTAGAAGTGCTGGACAGACTCCAGTCTCGGTTTTAGCAGATCTCAGCCACCAAACTTCTCACAGGTGACAAAGGAAGAAATTTTAAGTTAACTTTTACTTTAAGACTACAGTCTTCGTCTCCAGCTCTGCTCTCTACTCTGAAGGACAGGAGGAAACTGAGCTTTCCCTGGCCCTCCTTCATACACTTGCCATGAGATGAAACACAAAATACGTGTCAAATTCTGCTGCATGAACAAAATTGTTCATACATTTATAAGTTCTATCAAATACCTGTCTCACTGCTTTGCCCTGAAAGTCAGCTTTATTTGTTTATTTCCTTTTATTAAACTATTGATGAGTTCTTGCTCAAAACAACTGAAAATCCTAAAGACAAGCAAAAAAGATCCTTAGTAACCTCAGACTGCACAGTGTTCCATGGCTCCACTACAAAAATGAGAAAGGACTTCAAAGCTGTATTTAGCATCACAACCCCAACTCAACACTTTTGGGGCAGAAACCTAGGATAATTTATAATTTAAAGGCCATGACAGAAAACAAGAACATATTCTCCTTTCAGTCATACTTCCTCGCATGCACATTTACAGATAACATCTGCACTTGCCTTTAGTCACGTACTATGCCCTGATGCTTATTTAGAAATAATTCAAAAAAGAAAAGCAGCCTTCCTAGTTTATTACCAATCTCACTTGACTAAGCAGATTTCCTCTAAGGCCTCACAAGAATGAAGAGGACATACTTCGTTTCAGCTCTAGGCAAGAAGCATCACACGTTCCTCTAGTCAACCCTTGCTAAGGGCACCGCAAGTTTTTTCCAAGGCTGCATCAAAGGCCTGGTTCTGATGGATGCATAAAGTAAGACAGCCCTAGAGCAGAGGTTTCAAGAGGAGAACAGACCAGTGGGCTTAGGGAGTAAAGGTGTTTCAGGCTATCTGTGTGCTTCTAAAAAGTGTGGCTGGGAATAAAAGTTAATGCCTGCCACAGTGTGTTAAAGTACCATGCACAGAGCAGGCAGCTGCCTCAGTAACTGTTCTTCCATATGTTACTTTCATTGAGAAGAGATGACTTCAATGGCTTCAAGTTTACTGTTAACATACCTGTCCTGGCTTCCTTCCGTGATGTGATAGAGATGATTGGCACCTCCATCGGCACAAGCTCTCAGTGCAGCTGCGAGTGAAGAAACAGAACATCAATGCTTTGGCATTATAAACAAAGAAACACAACCAGTTACTCCATTACTGACATTTCTGTGTAATCTCAATTATTCATCGCAGCATAGGTAAAGAAGCTGAGACCTCGCATGGCTTTTAGCTTCCTATACTTCATTGTTTCCCTTGTTTCTCCAAATAGACATTTGAACTGGTTTTATCAGACTAGTGCTAATCTTCACCTGACTGTACCACTGGACTTACCAAATAGCTCATTTCTATCTACAAAAACCTACTGCCCATCAGCTTAACTGCATGGGGACAAGTATTCAAAACCTGGAAAGGGCCCATCCTCCATGGATGGGTACGTACTTCTCTAAACAGGTAGGAACTTGCACCTTAAGCCTAGCAATCTGCTCACCCATGACCTGCATAAAAACTGGGGAAACAACTTCCACAACTCAGTTAGACATGACAATACCTGTTTTCTGGGTTTTTTTTCCCCTCCTATAACACAAAAAAAGAACACTCTACTACATTCAAGGCCAGGCTGGATGTGGTTCTGAGCAACATGATCTAGTTGAAGGTGTCCCTGCTCATTGCAGGGAGGCTTGGACAAGATGACCTGTGCAGGTCCCTTCCAACCCAAACTAATCTATGATGACATGACTACAGTTCCTATACTATTCCATAGACTGTTTGAATCATCTGGTATGAAGCAGGTGGCTTTAAATCTTGTCCTATCCTGGCACAAAAGGAACAAAACCCCAGTAATTTTCAGTGCTTCCACATAACCTGGGGACCACAACGGGTACTTGCCAATTGATTTAAACAAGCACAGACTTCAGTCAGAGAAGAGAGTTGAATAATATTATTATAAAATCAGGCATAACTTGGTCTATTTTATTCATCATCATCCCTGTGAATCATCAGATAACTCACAGTTCTTTCATGAGCTGTTAAAGACTGAAAATGACCGTCCTGTTTTAGCAGTCTTTCTCAGTTTTGGTCTGAGACGCACAAGTCAGATAAGCACAGCGCACAAGATAAAAGAAGCTTCTACACTACACCAGAGCGTTCCAGGTCTACAGGCAAAGAGAGACCAAGTGGTAGGCCCAAGAGGGCTGGAAATCAGAGGATTGGAGGGAAGGAGGGGAAAGGGAAAAAGAAGAGAGACCAGAACAGCCTGCCCAAGTATTGGGAAAAAAGGTACAGATAAGCGCAGCGCACAAGATAAAAGAAGCTGTAGCTTCTACACTACACCAGAGCGTTCCAGGTCTACAGGCAAAGAGAGACCAAGTGGTAGGCCCAAGAGGGCTGGAAATCAGAGGATTGGAGGGAAGGAGGGGAAAGGGAAAAAGAAGAGAGGCCAGAACAGCCTGCCCAAGTATTGGGAAAAAAGGTATAAACAATCAGATCACGCACTTCCTGATGCTGAGAAACTAATTTTCAGCTAAAGCTGCTTTGCTGTGGTGTTTATTTCTCAGTCAGAATCACCTCTCAGCAGTGATACAAACCTGTATTTTTCCTTTTGGCACTCATTAGGTGGACAATCACCTCTGCCCCCAGCTTACCAGCCTATACAAATTGGGACAACAAAGTTCATCTCTACATCTGCTCTCATCTTTGAGCTGTTCTTTCTTATTTGGCTGCTGAACTCCTATGACAGGGAATGTCCTGTGTGCATATATCCACCACGCAGTACCATGCGACCTCGGATGAGGCTCTTTGGACCAAAAGAAAGCAGGACAGCACAAAAGCTGCCAGTTCATCACAGGTAGCTTTGGGTACAGCAGCTTTTTTCCTGCAGGCAGCAACAACGTGCAGGGCAGGAGAACAAGCACTGCACTCCCCAGTATCTCTTCTAGCACTGCTACTGAGATCCCTGCTCTCTCTTTTCCATAGTATCACAACTACCCACTATGGCAATCAGTCTTGCACAGACTATGTTCTTCTCTGTCTCCTTGTCTTCACCCAGTCTTTCACCCACCATCCAAACCCGTATTAACAAGTCAAGGTCAAGCAGATTTGGTTCCAACCAATTCTACTAAGTGGGACCATTTCTAAATGATGGTAGCTGGCCAGCTACTTACAATGGTGAATCACTACTTCAGGATCTTGCCAAGTTCCTCATCCATCCTGATGAATGTAAACATCACAAGACAAAAGCAACCCTTTTTACCCACTGTGTTTGATTGAAAGCTTTTAACTTCTCCTCTCAGTTGAGGTTACAGCTGAAACTAGATTAATGTAATTCCTTTCACCTTGGCATATTTGTTAAGTTCTCTCAAGGAGTTCAGCTCACAGAGAATTTAGTAATGGCTTATTGCAAGAAGAGTATGTAACACCTGTCCTGTCCATCAGTTTATTTAGCACATATAAGACAACTAAGCAAGGCCCAGGACTTAAGCAATTACAGAATCTCTTCTCTCTCCTTGAGCTACAAAAGCAGTTAATCAATTGAGACACTCTTCATAGCCAAAACTGTAAGAAGGTTGCAGAAAAATTATTTGATAACTTTGTGTATGGAACCTGCCTAAAGGATGCTTCCCAGGCAAAGACAGCCCCGGCTTTTTCCTTCCTGGAAGAGTGCTTTTTACACCTATTCTCCCACATTTTACACAAATCAGTGGCTTATGACTTCTGAGAAAACAAAAAGAAGGGATGAGATACAGAGAGAGATGAAAGAGGCTATTACTTGTCTTACTTCAAGACAGCCGGAGTTTTAACTATTGTAAATTATCTCAACGGACTTACCACAAGTGAATCTTGGCCTAAGATCTCTTCACCTGGTCTTATTTTAAAACAACATCACCAAAGAACCTCAAACTCCTCAGTATTACAAAACAAGTCAGTCTCCACTCAGTCTGGTTCATTAAAATTACTGAGACTCTCCCAAAGACCTGAAGGTGCCTAAATAACAGGTATGCTTGTATGCCGTATGCATGGATATGCAGCTACTATTCGATATCTCAAATCAAAACAGTTGCCTTACATGACTGCAATTTAAAGCTGACATATTTATTCTTATAAGTAAGAATTAATAATAATAATAATAAAATAATTAAACTTCAGCAGCATTGTAAAGTTATTTAGAGAAAATATTTATGAGGTACTGATCCTTTACCAGCAAGTTAATAACTTACACTGGAATGAACAAAAGCCCCTGGTGCTTTAAGTAACTAGCAGGTAATTAACTGATTGGCTGGAGGCCAGCATATCATATTATTTCTACAGCTATGAAGCAAGCCTTGCTTGATAAGAAGTAATGACATATATTAGCTGGAAGAACAGGTATCATTATCTGGAAGTGTTTAAGGAGACAGTCAGCAATTCTATGTGTACAATTCAGATAGAAAACTCTCTATGAGAAGATAATAGGAACTGATTTTATACAGGCCTTTTATATTAGAGACAAAATTGCTTTACAAACAACAATTTGGCCAAGATGCACCACAGCAACTGTGTAGGCAAACCTAGCAGTCTCTAGGCGCTTTGCGACAGCTCACACAAAACCTCACTGATGATTTCAGCAGAAACTGAAGGTCCTGAACAAGATCAGGGTTTTGTTCTGCTTGACATTGTGAAAACAGGGACACTTTCTTCCCAAGAAGTTTACATTTTAAACAGATATAAAAAAAACAAACAAATGAAAAGGTGCAAAGTGACACAGAGGGACAAAGTGCTAATGGCCACACGTGGGTCTAAGACAACTTATCTTCCAAAGACAAGTTAGCTGACCAAAATGGATAGTAGGGCTTATAAAGGGAGGAATAACTTAAGTGGTCAGCCAGAACACATTAAGTCTTGCACACACCTTCTCTTCTGATCCAAAGCTTATCATCCCATTATTGGAGACCCCTTGATTTGCCAGGTGTGCTGCACATGGAAGTAACCTCTAGCTTATGTATGTTAGGAAGAGCTAGGTCAGTAAGCATAGGCCTTTAGTTAATCCTGCCTCTGTGAACTGAGCCAGACTAGGGAATGGTCATCCAGGTAGATTGCTGACCAACATCTCCAGCAAAGATGCTGTGATATGCATAGGGAGCAGTAGCTTTTTCAGCCAGCACAACTGGAAGCAGAGGAGACTCATGCCCTTGGCCATCCTGCTCAGCTGGAGAGCCCCAAGGTACCATTTCATGCTTTTGTTATTAGAGTACATGGCACTAAGAGCACTGGTGTGCAAGTGCACTGCAGCACTAGCTCAGTGTGTGAATCTGCTCTCCTTGGCACTACAACAATTCAAAACCTTTCCAACCTGACTATTCGGTGTCAAACTCCACTCCTCAGAATAGCCCACTCTGTCAAATTACCACCTTTTCTATCAGTCAAATTCCTTTCTGATACAACTCAGTGTCATTCAGTGAACTAGGGAATGGAGACATAACCAGAAAATCAACTGTTTCATTGTGCTGCTTAGTGGAAGAGTACAGAAGGGGAACTCAATGACACTGCCAATTGCTACCCAAGTTATTGGGAGCAGCCTGTGTTCAGTCCGGTAGTGTCTGAAATTACAGCAAGAGAAATACCCTTCAGCTCTAGCTATGCTGAGGAGAAGTTACATCAAGAGCATATTATCAGTCCATGGTACCTCTGAAAAGAGTTTCTTATAGGCAATGTGAATGAAGAAACCGAAATCCTTCTGAGTAATGAAGTCCTTCATTTTAAATGGCGTCTCTTCTGCTAGGAACCAGTGAACTATTTCCCTTTAGTGACTTAAATTGAGAGGCCAATTTTAGGACTAATTATTAGTGAATATGGTTTAACAAAAATGATTTTAAGAAAACAAAAATTATGGCAACAATTTGTACTATATTTGTACTTTCTCTTTTGCTAAATATAAATACCTTCCTGTCACTGTGAGACAGACAGCATATGACAGGCATATTAAGCACAAAAAAGGAAGGTCTTGACTCCGTCATAACTAGACCCAAAGCTTTTTGCAGAAGAGAAGCACCTATTTTATCACACCATGAATAGTTCTGCGAATTCAGGTGGGGGAAAAGACTCCAAGAACAGATGCTATTCTTGCAGACTAAGATGAGAGCATAGAAAGGAAATACATTTATAGACAGTACAAACCCCTGGGGAAGAAAAGCATCATTTTATTATTCCTATCCTATTATTTCTTGCAATTAGCATTTAATTTTTTTTTTCCAGATAGATCTTGAAATGAATCCATGTTTTTGCCTAAATTCAAATTTATGACATCTCCCCCTAAACTGCCTTACTATATCCCCTCTGTTCCTTTTCTAATTTTACACAACTTCTTCTAGGTATGCAATCTGTTTCCCTCACTCCTTTATTGATTCAGTAACCTGGTAACCATAATTAACCTGCCAGCATAATGTACACATAAGAGAACCCTGCCTAATTAATGACTTGGAGAGCTGGTAGTAATGTATATGTGATAATATACGGTAGATACACAGAGAATTGCTTGGTTTGCTTGATACATTTGGCTAACATTTTTGTCTCAGCATTACTAAAAAAAATACCAGTTGCCAGCAACAAAATGCAGAATCTGTATTTCATAGAATCACAGAGTATTTTATGTGTTTTCTCTTTTCCTCCCTTGTCCTGCAGGAACTGCAAAAACATATTTAACAAATCCATGGCTTTGTATGGCTGCAGGGGGTCTATCTGCTTCTCAAACTGTTCCCTCCCAGCCATGTGTTTGTACCTGCATTATCAGGACTGTATGCAACTGCTATTGTATACCAAGTACAGTGCACTGCAGGCATCTCTCTTCTGGTCATCTGCAGCTCTGTTTAGCAGTTCACCTGTGAGTGCATCATAGTTTTCTGCTTTGGAATTGGACACTGGTCTTGCTAAGGGGCTTCTGAACTATTTAAAATAGGCCTATCCTTAACTAATTATCAGTCTAAAACTGAAAAGGCTTAGCTCCTGTCACTGGTATTTTATATTTGTAGCAGTGCACAAGGCTTTAAATCAGCACAATGAAGAATGTCACCTGCTCTCAGGATATTCTGTGGTTCCAAATGGAATCAAAGAGATCTGCAGGTGCTTTCTAAGCTGCTGCTTTGGGTGCACATTCATGCTGCTATGAACAGCCATAGCAAGAGCAGTCAGCCTTCTGTACCAGTACTCAGCACTTTCTAGGACTGAGCCTGTTCTTAGGCATTTCACCCTAAAATCCTCTTTTTTGGCTCTTTATTTCTGCCATTAGTGATTCACAATTTTTCATGCATAATTCCAGCCAAGGAACAAGTTTTACTTTTACAAATGCTGTGAAGAAAACAATAGTTGCTATTCTTAAATTGTCTGCGTACCCAAGAAAGGGTCATAAGCTACAATACCTCACACCTGACTTCTATACCAGCTGTATCACGTAAAGAACATAGAAGCCTAGTAAGTCCTCAAGTAAACTGTTCACCAACACTGGAGCTGGGAGCCCGCTTCCATACGGACTGGATTATGGATCTCAGATTAAAAAATACTATACATCTAGTAAGGAATTGTATGTTTCCTACAAAACTGCTGTGCTTCTTTAATCACTCTGCTTTGAGCTGTAAGTATCCTACAGATCGCAGCTAAGCAGAGCAGGACTCATTAGGCAATTAAATATGAGAATACAAGGAAGGAAGCACTATTCTTTTCTCAGCGCATTGATTCAGTATTGAACAAAAGCCGCACAGGTAACATCTCTCCAAAAAGTTCACACAGAAATGAAACACAGGGAAAATTAAACCATTTCTCCCACAGATAAAAGCCTCACCTGAATTTTAGCCAAAAGCTAAGTTACACAGTCACCAAAACTCACTGAGCATTGGAACAGGTTTGACCAGAGAGACTGTGGAGTCTCCTTCCCTGGTGATATTCAAGAGCTGTCTGGACACGATCCTGAGCAATGTGCTTTAGGTGACCCTGCTTAAGCAGGGAGGTTGGACTAGATGACCTCTGGTGGTCTCTTACAACCTCAACCATTCTGTGCTGCTGTGAAAACAAAAGCTTACTTTAAAAAAATAAAAAATTAAAATCTTAATGCCCACTTGGGATGGGGAGGGAAAAAAAAAAAGGAATAAAAGAATAGATCAACCCTTTTAGAAACAAATTCTTAAGTTCCAAAAACCATGACCACAAGCAGAAAAAACCCCAGAGCATCAGTAAATATAGTGGGAGTAACGTGCTGTCAGAGACAGAGGGTGAGAGGCAGGAGAGAAACTGCGTTCTCACTAGACTGAGTTTCTGGACTGTCTTCAGGTACACTTCCACAAAGAGTTCATTACAGTGATTCATATTCAAGGCTGCTGGGTTTGGAGTAATCTCTTGTCAGGTGTTAGATTTAATATTCCTACAATCCTCACTTAGGATATGATTTTCTCTTCTCTTTCCTGTCATTCTTCTCCTATTCTGTCAAACCCAGGAGCTCTGGTACTCACTGTGCTGCCTTATGGCCGTTGCTGTAACAGGCTCTGTGAGCGGGAGCAGCACCATGCTGTGTGAAAAACAGGAGGAAAAGCTCAAACATCAAAGAAAAAGTATTTGCTGCCACCATTTCGACTAAAATCTAAGTGACCTTTTCATGACAAGGCTGCATGGCTTGATGCCACCGGCGGAAGAATCAGGAAGAAGTTTATTCTTCTCATTTTCTCCTCTTTTTTTTGTGCTCTTTGTTTGGAAAATGACAGCTAAAGCAATAATGTAATGTTTAATCAGCTTTTCTTTTTGCTCTGAGCACACACCTGTTATTACTAGGTAACAGTAAAAACACGTGATTAGGGGGCACCCCTCAAAAAAAGTGGAAAAATGCACTAAAGTGCATAATGTTAATCCTGAATTTTTCCTGATAAACTGCTTGTTTTGAATGTCTTTAAAGAATAATTTGTCAATTCAAAGATCCTCACAAATCAAACAAGCTGCTGAAACATAGGCAGCTACCTGTGCCTTAAGTCTTGTCTTTCCCAGAGTGAGAAGGAATCCAAGCTCTCTACACCCGTATACTTGCACTGTACTGACATCTGCCCTCTGACACCAGGAATTTCCCAGAGATCCACAAGCTCTTCCCGTGGTACTATGAGCCAGCCCTGGAGCTGGGTTGGATCCTGGATTCCAGACTGACAAGCCCTGGAGCTTGTTCTGGCCTGTGGCTGAACTGTGCCAGAGGATGTGCAACTGGTTACTAAAATCTCTCACTCAGACATTGCCTATGGAAACCCCAATTGCTGATGGATGATCCACTGAGTCTCAAAGACCAAACCCCTACAGATACCATGCCGGCTGTTCTTCATAACATATCACATCAGGTTGCCTTTCAAATACCATCTTCTTTCATTGCTTTCTAAGTACAGTGTGTGCCTCACTAACCAAACTTCACTATACCATGTCTACCAGTGTCCTAAACTTCCAACACACACATACATCAAAATATAATTGAAGGTGAAGTAACTGAGTGTGCAGCCAGCTTTTCTCTGCATCCATTACCTGATCATGTAAAATGGAGAGGCTTCAACACCAATTTTACTTCTGAAGTTTTAAAATGATATTGTTTAATAATTCAGCGTAACATGCACTGGCTTCAAGTTTTGAATGTAATTTCTTATTTCTTAACTTCATATTTTCCACTGCTGCAACATTGATTTCTCACACAAGCAAGATAAAAAGGTACAAACATGATGGAATACCCCAACTGCCTGCGATTTTAATTGCCACTCAGCATTGTCATCGGGCAAACTTTAGCAGCTGATTCTATACCTACATGCAAAAAATGACAAAACCCACCCCAACACCTTTATCAGCATTAAAACACACATATTTGCATGAAGGATCAGACTGCAAAGATAAAAGCTCTTTTTCTGACCTGGCATTGCTGATTCAATGCCAGCAGCAGCCTGCGTGCAATCACCGCTGCCTACCCCACAGTGAGCAAGACATGGGTCAGGCAAGGAATTCAGGAAAGGGTGGTCAGCTGTGCCCAAATAGCAAATAAGGAGAATAATTTCCTGCTGCTACTGGCCAACAGCAAGACTATACTCCTCATCGCAGCCCAAGTCAGTGCTATTGCCTCTTCTGCTTCCACCAAACAATATGCATTAATAACACAAGCCAACCTCCAAGTATAAAGCAACAAGCATGATAAGTTCATATTCATGTCTATGATTAAATATTTTCAGCTAACACATTTATATTTCAGATTTCATTTGCCTAAATTGGATTTGCAGTAGCCTTGCAACTCATCAAAAAATTAATCACACACTTATTTTAAATAGCACCAAATAGATTAATTCTCATGCTACTAAAGCACACACCATTCCCTCAGCAGCCCAGAATAGATTTCCACACAAGCATTTTATATCATAGTCTAACAAAAACTTTTATACACCAAGGAAATTCCAGAACTCATAAAAGTCAGAAACTCCAATTTCATTGAAAGACAACTAGAATATCACAATGCATAAATTCTTGAACCAATCAAACTTGCACCAACACCTTCTTGAAAAATTATTTCAACTATTCAAAAGAATAATGTTGGTCTAAAAGTTGTTTGGAAATACCTATCAAAAAGAGGGACAAACAAGAAACCAGAGAAGGAAAGACTGAGATGGTGAATACAATTTCCTAATGCATATGGAACTGCTCTTTACTTTTTAACGTCCTGATAATATACAAATGCTCCAAAGTTCATGCTACATGTTGTTGTGTATAGATCATTTACACTGCTCTTAACAGATAAACTGTTCAATAGATTTTCAAGCAAACAATATTAATAGTAAACTATTAAACACAGCATCAGGGGAAATGGTCTAAAAAAAGTGTTTCATATTTCATCTGAACATAAAAAAAGGTTTGATGGGGCATTCTTTAAAGGCACTGTAAGCCAATTTAATTTGAGAAATGGGTGTATCTTCTGGAACTAGCCCAAGATAAGTGAATACTTTAAAAACACTGAAATTACACTAGTATCTTGGAATTGCTTGTCTAGAACACTGAGAGCAGGAATACCAATACTTCATTTATGACAGTGTTACCCCTTTGTATCTGACTGACCCCCACATCTTGTCCATTCTCTTAACAATCAGATTGGGCAGTGGTAACCTACAGTGGAAGTTGCCTCAAGAAACTGGAAATGTAAAATTAGCTAGGAGGTAGACATGGGTCTTATCTGCTTCATTTCATACTGCTAAGAATGAACCGGAAGGCAATTTTGATACTACAGTGTAATGCTCCTTTAGGAGAAGAAGAGTTTTAGCTACCTGCATCAAGACTAATCTTGATCCCAAAAATCATGCTACACAAAATGAATCTGAAATTGAAATAATATTCTTTCTAGGCACTTTCCTTTTGCTAAATTTTCCAGTGGTCAAGAAGGAAGGTCAGCTAGTATATGCCAGCTAGTATAAGCCATCATACAGACATAAAAGATCAGATATATGGTATAATTTTGTCAACCATGTTTTCTTTGTTATTCATATTTGAAAAAAGAGTAGGAAAAAAACCATAAGGAAGGACAAAATACAATATTTGCATTCTTAAAATAACATAGAAGGTGTGAATTAGCATTTTCAAAAGAATCACCAGAAACAATTTCTGGAAAGGTTTTAGCTATCTTGATGAAATGATATGTTAAATCATCACAAGACACAGAGAAATCTTATACGGACTGCCAGAATCAGCTACAAACCAGATTAGGAATGTACTTCTGTGTGCAGAATGGGATTTCTCGTCTGAATTCTCTTAAATCACGCAAATGCAAAGCCAGTACTATTCTCCCTGAAAAAAAAATTTAAATCAGCATCAGTATGCAAAGAGTCTGGCTCTGAATGAAGATGGCATAGCAGTAGTTTCCCAGTGCATAAAGGAGATGAGAAACAAGTGCAGTGATTTCGAAACCTGTCTTTAATGAGGCTATAAGGGAACCTTAAGATGAAATTTCCAAGTAAAACTATTTGTGGGAGGCAATCTAGAGTTCACTGAACAAAACCCTGTGTATGCTCTCAAGGGGAATGAAGTTCAGTGTGGCAACTCTCCTCACAGCAAGGCTGCACACTGAATCAGAGGCTTTGCTTAAAATACACCACCTGCCTATCATCCATGACGTGCCCATGGGGAAGAAAAACCCAGGCTCTATCAGTGTTCAATGTGTCCTCTATTCCTGCCTCTAAGATAAGGAAAAACCCACCACCATCTGCCTGTTACTGAGAATTTCCACTGAAAATTTTACACTCTTAAGTTCTCCTGAGGATATACACTTATGCCACAGCTTTCCAGATGACAGTGCAGCTGAGGAATATAATGCCATTAGTTCACTAAAGTCCTGAGATGATCCATATCTAAGTCATCCCTATAATAGGAAAAGTAGATGCAAAACCAAAGGGTTTGTGTGCATGCTACATGAGGACCCAGTTCAAAGCCTATATGAGTTGGCAGTTTAATGCAAAGCTAACGAGGACCTGAAAACCCAATGGATAGCAGCAAATCACAAGATTGAAACTGAAAAATTGTCAATTTACTGTAAGTAAACCCAACCTTCCAGAAGATTTCTAATATAAGGAAGTCCATAATTTAATACTATGCTTTGGGGAATATGAAGTTGGAGTATGATATTATACAGACACCCAATTCCATGCAACAACAGTAGAACATCAGATCTCTCTCACCTGTTTGCTCTCCCCATGGAAGATGCGTTAAGTGCTAAAACTTCAGTTTTGATGTTCTTCCACAAGCGGGTTTGATGGGAAAGGGAAGCGAGAGGATGCTGTTCACCTGCTGGCCTCAGGTAACCCATCTAAAGGTAGTTCATGTATAGATCTTTGCATTAAGCAGAAACAGCTCTTGTCCTCTACCTCTGAAAACAGTGTTATGGCAGTTCCCAAAGGCCTCCTAGAGGGAGAATGGCTTAAAGTGAACGGGAAAGTAGTCTCAGAGGGGACTTCAGCGCCCAGATTTGGGACTGCTCAGTGTTTTAGGAAAACCTGAAAGCTTCCGGGCTATTCAGAAACTATTTTCAGTAGCATATTTGTCCATATCTAATTTCCAGCTACAAAGATGTCCATTTTTATCAAAATGTGTCAAAATTACTGCATTAGGCCTTAAATTTCAATGTGTTACAAAGATAAATAGCCCTAAAAGGGCAAAATGAAAGAACTTTTTCCTCTCATTTTTGTACATATTTTTCATTTTAAAGAAGAGAGAATGGATTTAAAGTTTGAAGTTCAGAAATGAATTCACAGAAATTGAGTAGGAATTGTTCTGTTTAAATTACCTCCTATCTAACTGTATCATATCCCCTTTCACATTAATGATAATATGGAAGCATTTTGCCATCCCTTGATCATAAGCCGAACCATTCAATCTTTATTGAACAAAAGTAATGGCCTTTTCTTTGGGACCATTTTCTCCTTGTTAAAACCTGTGCATTCAATAAATAAAATCTTAGATTTAGCACACCTGAACTTATTCTGAAAGTCAATTCTAAGAAAACATTCTGTCCTGGGCTCAAAACAAGAGACGAACAAGCAAAACCCCAAGAGACAGTCTGGTTCACGGGGTAACACATTGCACATTGTATCTGTGGCTCTTTGTTCTCAAAATGGTTCAATAAAAAAACAAGCCCCAAGAACTATACAGCAGCTGTGAATCTTACCATAGCAAGTGATCCTTTTCAATGTTGCTGCTTAATTGGAAATTATCACCCTTTGAAATTCTTCATAGAAACATGGTTTATGAGGGTGGGAGAAAAAAATTACCCTAAGTATGTCTAATGTATCTTCATTTGAAAGAGCCAAGTGTTGGCCAAAAAGACTATTAATATTCTATTTCATTTACAAGCTCAGTCCATAATAAACACTTCATTATAAGCAAGAGAAAATATTATAAGACAGGATGTTCAAATGTGATCTGAGTCACTGCACCAATCGCATGCTACCCTATCTACCAGATGTGCAGGAGGTTCCAGATTAGTACACAACGTTTTCATTTCAGCTAGTGTGTTCCTGCACCTGGCCTGGCTTAAATTAGTATTCATAGAATCACAGAATGGTTTGGGTTGGAAGGAGATCATCCAGCTCCAACCCCCTGCCACAGGCAGGGACACCTTCCACTAGGGCAGGCTTGTCCACGCCCCTGTGTCCCACCTGGCCTTGAACACTGCCAGGGATGGGGCAGCCACAGCTTCTCTGGGCACCCTGTGCCAGCGCCTCAGCACCCTCACAGGGAAGTATTTCTTACTAATGTGTAATCTAAATTTACCCTCTTTGTGCTTAAAGCCATTCCCCCTCGTCCTGTCACAACCTGCCTGTACAAAGTCTAAGACATCGTAAAATGTTAAAAACCCCCTCTTTTACTTCTTTAATCTGGATTTCATCTTCCGTGGAGCCTACATAGCATCACCTATGAGGCTTTGAAGCACAAGAATTATACAGCAGCCAGTCTTTTCACCTGGCTCTTATCTCCTTGTTTTAAAAGAAGAGAATTCCTGTCTTTCTCAGATTCTCAGTTCTCTCTTCTTCTGTTCTGTTCATCTCTTCTTCACCAGGTCCTTTGCTACTTCCCCTTGTGCTATGCAGGGGAATTCCCAGACCAGATCCTTACACGTTGAACATTAAAGAGAGTTAAAAAAAAAACCCAAAAAACACCCAAACAAGAAAAATGATATAAAAAAATCAAACAACCTCACACACACACACAAGTACATATCAGTGCGTGTAAGGAAGGACTTTCCCCAATTCACCTGAAATATGTATTTCCTCACTACTTTTTACTGGTTTACTTCCAAATGTCTGTGCTGGTCATGCATTGGCTGAGACACTCTGAGGTCCACTTCAGCAACATGTATTTAAAACAGGATCCTCCCTCTTAAGAGCTTTTAAGAAAGGAAAACAAATTTCTCTTACTCTTGATTTGATAATAGATGAATGACTAAGCCCCTAAGGGCTTAGCTGTCTTTCTGCAGTGTGAAACACTCAACACTGGGGGGCTGTTCTCCCTAGTAAGGAACAGGGATAGCAATGCCCTGATGTCACACATGACACCCACTGTCACGCCGACCTGGAAAGACATCTCTGAATCTTTGATTCACAAGATGCTGCACATTACACCTGTACTGTAAAGGCAACAAGCATAGTTTTGCCAACCAAGAAACAGATCTGCTGTTGCTGTGTTTAACCTGCACAAGGCTTCACCACCTGCTTGAAAGAGTTGCCAGAGCTTCTAATAGATTTTGTAATTTAGAGGGGTTTTTTTGCTTAAAGATGCAGTGATTTCTCTGTGAAAGATGAAAAGATGACCAAACTGCCACCCATATAAACTCAACTAAGGTTAAACAAAAATAAGAAAGAACTAGAGACCCTGGTGCTTTCATTTATCTTGTGCACAGGTAAAACTGAGTATTATCAAGTCACAGTTCAACCTATCAGTAGTCCCCTGGCAGAGAAAAAGAGTTTCCGAAATTTGGTTTAACAACTGCCTTTTCCATCTCTGAGACATTTGATGTGGTTGCTCTTTTAGCAAACCAAAATCAATAGCTGTGAACAACAGAAGTAGGTTAAACTTTCCTTTATGTGATTCATTCTTCCTGTAGCCAACCCAGCTCCTGCAGCTTTAAAAATCTTAGCTGGAGGAGCGTAAAATGGTATTTGCTTTAAGCCATATCTTGAGAGGCTCCTGCATACAGCTGGTCCTCACCCCCAAGTAGGTCTCTAATTTCAGTGAAACCACCTCTGCTGAGCAGAGATCTACTCCTCAAGCATCAGGATTCAAACCTATTTAGCACTGTCCCCGAATACAAGATGCCCATAATAGGTTGAGCCCTAATGTTATTTATCTGTGGTCTTTCTCTCTTTACTGTCTGTCTTCATCCCTAATAGCTCTCTCTTTGCCATTTCACCTATTCCAGCTTCCAGATGCACTCATCATCTCATCAACTCATGGCAACACAAGTGCCCTTTTGTCAGCCTTGCTCTTCCTCACACATGCACCAAAAAAATTCATCTCCTCTTCTTCACCTGCTGTCTCTGTTATCACCCACTACTGCTCCCCAGCCCCACTGGCTCCTATTTCAGGGTCTCCTTCATGAATTGCACAGTTATTTTACTTTACTTCAACTTTAGCTATTATGAGATCAAAGTAGGAAACATAACCAGATGAGCATGGACTTTCTGGGGTTTTGTACAAACACGTTTGGAAAACAAAGAGAAGAGGCCAGGTTCTCATAAAATAAGCAAGAATAAAAGGGGAGCAGTCATGCAGCTTCTCTTGATATGCAATAACCCCGTGCACTGTCCTGTCACTCTACCAAGGATGAGAATGCTGAGCCAAGACTCATGCAGCAGTTCCTCAAAGCCCATGTACCATGCTCCAGGCCGGTGCAGGATGGAGGGAGAGAGGTCTGTGCCTCGGGAGCTCCAGAGACAGCACTGCTGTTGCTCTCTTGGTCTGAAGGGCTCTCAAGCTCCTGGAGAGCAGTGAATCACACACTACCTTATGCCTGGTGTGGAGATGCTACCTTCTTCCAGCAACAGACAAGCGAGAAGTCACCTCCTGCCACTGCAAACCAAAGAGAAAGCCTTTGGAGGAGGAGGAGATACCCACCTGCCCCCAAGGAGGATTCCATCTGCTTTTGAGAGTAATGGATGGGGACAGGTAGGAAATTGAACTATATCTCTTTTCTTCCCAGGCATGAGTGGTGCATTTCCTCACACAGACTGAAAACAACAAGCAGCGTTTAAAGGAACATTTACTTCCTGACACAGCTTAATTCACCAGGGTATTCCCAGTCTCTCCATTTCTAAAGAGGAATGATACCACCCATTCAACAATAAAACAATGCAGCATGCATTTGGGAAAAGTAAAACTAAAAAAAACAAAAACAAACCACCAAACCACTATTCTGTTAAAAATAAGATGACTAAGAAAGATATTCTTGTGTAAGAGGAGATAATGAAAAGTGACTGTACAGAAAAATAAAAGAAATACAAATAATTAAAGCTAACCTTTAAATTACTGTTGTAAGAGACCTGCTGCAAACTTCAGTAATACTGTTTGGAACACCAGTCGTTTTGCTCTTGCTGAAATTCACAAATCCTTGGTGAATTCCAAAAGCTTGGAGGGAGGAAGAAATAGGGAATCAGAGCTATGGTTATATTCAAACACATCTGCACTTCATTGACATCATTTTCCAAAGCACTGAGCCTCATCTGAGTTTTTGTTTTTCAGTTTAAGCAGTGGGATCACTGGTTTCCATTAGCCTTTCACACTGGTGAGTTACCCTGAACCTCCATCTGTCTCTAAGCCACCAATTTCTTGTCAGGGCATGGGAGAAACAAGCTCTAACAGGGATTTAAAAGGGGAAGAGAGAGGAGTCACCTGATCCAATGAAATCTGCCTCTGGTACCAGCTGCAAACAGTTCCAGATTTGAATTAGGGAGGTTATCAGAAACAGGGCCAGAAATAAGCCCCTCACTAATGCATCAAGCCCCCCACTAATGGATCAAGGCCGTGGTGAGCAAATGCTGGTACTTCAGCAAAGTCCAGGCTTTAGCCACATAATTACTGCAACACAAAGCAAATCACATATTTCCAAACATACATCCTAATTTGCCATCGCTGAACGATGTGTAATTTGCAGTGCATTTTGTATCAGTTCTGAAGCTGAGCAATGCATTTCCTCACCCTGAAGCCAGATGTCACACTGCACCTGCACAGTGAACCAGCTTTGCTCAAAAGAGATGAAATTATCATATAGATGGTACAAAATGTCTATCAAGTTTGGGACTGGCTCATTTATACCATGTGGGTTCCAACTGCTGGCCCGAGGGGCATTTCTTTTGTTTCTTTAGCAATATATCGAGGTTCAGGAAGAAAACGGGGAACCTGGATATATTCTAGAAAAGGCACTAACAATCATCAGGGGTGAAGAAAATCGTAAGAGTTGTTTGAGTTGGAAGGGACCTTAAGGATCACTTACCTCCAGCCCCCTGCCATGGGCAGGGGCACCTTCCACTAGACCAGGTTGCTCATGGCAGTGGGTGTTGCTGTAAGGCAGAGGTACAGCAACCAGTAGATTACTGGGACACAGACAAGAACAGAAGCAAGCAAAGATACTTTGTGGCATGTGGTAAGAACATGGAAATTCTTGACAGCTGGTAGCTATGCACACTTTTTGTGCTAAGTGTTTTGGTTGCAAACATGATCAAACAGCAGATTGCTAGTATACACCTGCTTAAAAAAAAGTATGGAAACTCTTACTATTGAGGTAACAGCTTGCATAACAGCATTCATTATGTGTAGCTTTCCATTTACTTACTGAGCGCTCAGTCCTCTTCTACACATTAAAGAGTTTACAGCTGCTCAGTACAAGCAGAACTCCATGCAGCACCTAGTTAAGCACCTCTGGAGCAGGGATCAGCTGGGAATTACCCAAGTGGTGTCTTTAAGTACTTATAGTGAGCCTTTTAGGTCTAAATTCATACACAATTTCTGTTACTCTGGTGTCCAGTCATCCCAGGTTATGGATATTGGATCTTCTAAGGAGCAGTGTCAGCTGGGTTACACCCAGCACAAAATAAGGGCCAGAAAGCCTCTTTGTTGTGCTCTTCACTCGTGTGACATTTCAGCCAGAGGCTAGTACCACAGATCACAATTTTTACCTTCTCTGGGTCCATTAGGATTCTGTAACATGTTTCCTTCTACACTGCCTGGAAATTACAGAGGATGTCGTCTCCCTGAGAGGAGAAGGCTTTTTTTCTGGAGGGTTTTCAGCCTGCTCTCAAAGAATCTCTCCCTTCTATTCCTTCATGCCTGAAACATGAAGTCTCCAGTTACCACTGACACACACACACACACAAGCCATTTTCTGCCATAGCATTTAGCCATTTTACAGAGAAACTGCCAGAGAAATTAAGAATTAGTCTTCTACTACAAAGGCCGACAAGGCAAGGGGAATAGTTCAAATAATTACAAGGCTAGAAAAATGCTGACTCACAGTCCAGGCTGCTCAAACAACAGTGCCATGATTTACTTGGCAGGAAAAGAGGGTTATTTCTGCTTAGCAACAGATCCTACAGGGTCCTGACTGGCTCTAACGACTATATGCCACGGATAGAGAAGTCAGTGCTCTTACCAGCACTACCAAAAACTACTACTAGAGGTACCCACTTAGTTGGGGGTTTTTTTTTGAGAAAAAGGAACACTTACAAAGCAGATTTACATCATGATACTAACAAAAAGTTGTGCAGATACTTAAAGGGTTCTGAGGGAAAACCCTGAATGTGCTGAGTACCTGCACTGCTGCAGCCAGACAAGAGATGCAGACAAGCAGAACCGCTGAGCAAACTCTGGGCAAAGAGGGTTTTTACTAGACAGCGTCCAGTCACTGCCTGGAAGGAACAAGGTAAAACAGCTTCTTATCAAGGAATCCCCTTAAAGCTGCAGGTAGAGCATACTTGGGGGTTTTTGTTTCTTTCTACAGCAAAGGTTTTATGCTGCCCTCTCTGAAGCACAATCCTGCGGGGAGAAGTATAAGCACTTGGAACATGAACACACAGAGAACTTCCTCCTCCAGTGAGGTACTGAGCCCCTTTTTCCCAGTGCCACGGGAGTTGATACCACCATACCATGGTGGTAGTTCATGACAGCAACACATAGCAAACTGTCAACTAAAGGTAGTCGGGTTTCCTACTTCCTTCTCTCATTCTGCAAACACCTGAGCTGAACCTGCTTTCTTCTAGCGGCCTCAAAACCTCAAGCTCTCCTCAATAAGCTTGTAGCAGCACATTTATCCTTGCACAGGGACTTCCTGGAAGCCACTTCCTTGAACAAACAGGGCAGTTAAACAAGTGCATCAGGGCACTGAGGGGCATCAGGCAAATAAGGTACCTTACTACATCTTTTCCTCTTGTTTGTCAGTCTCACTTCTTAAATTTTTGGGGTTTTTTAATATGAACAGGACTAGGCCTAAGAGGTTTTGTGCTTACAGGGACTGGCACATTGTAGGCCCTCTCCAGGCACTACCATAATAACACTAAGTCAGACAAAGCAGAGAGAAAACGAGTAACAATACCTACAAAACACTAATACCCACTGGAAGTAACCTGTAGGTTGCTAATGCCGGTCCTTAATGCAGCAGCTCTCTCTCACTTATGTCTGTACACTACCTAATAAAATAACAACCTCTGGGGAAGAAATTCATCATCTCCTCCTGTTCCTCTGTGCACACAAGACCTCTTTTTTTACCAGCTCAGCAAAGATCCTGATTCGTGATCTGCTGCGATCAGAAACAAAGGTGCCAAGAGTATGTACTTTGCTGTGGACTGTGACGGATGAGGCTCGGCAGTCTACTCCTGAGATAGTTTTCCATGAGCAGAGCCCACCCAGGGGTGGGATGGGCTGAGGCAAAGCAGGCACAGGCAGAGCCCTGCAGCCAGCGCTCAGGCTTGGGAAACTTCACTGCTCCATCCATCTTCGAGGGCAGAAGTCAAGCCCAAGCTCTGGAAACACAGCCTGAACCAGGGCAGACACAATGGCAACTTACACACCTGCAACGTGAAGCAGCTTCAGAGGAGGAAAGAAAATCCTGCAGACCACAGTCAGGGAAGAGTAAGGTTGTAAAAGGTTTTGCTTCGCATAAACCATAACATGAAGTTAGTGATTATAGTCGAAACAGACACCAATTTCATTTAAAAAACTGGATTTTGACTGTCTTCTTATTTTTTGAAAAAGATGATAGCATTGCATGGCCTGTTAAAATTTTATTTTTCTTGGATTTGAGTAATAGGCTTTTATATACATAACAGGAAGGTATTGCTTGCAACATCCCTTTGACAGACAAGTTTCAGGGAAAACTGTTTTGAAAACATATTTAGCAGTAAAATCAGAAACAACTTTCAAACTGAATGCTTCTGTTTTAAAAGGCATGACTTTTCTTATAAGAAATGTTTGTGGTAATGCAGGGAAATGCAATCATAATGTAAGAAAAAAAGTAGAGTATAATGTGTGCAATGAGAGAGAAAGGATCACTGCTCAGAATGTTCAATATATTCAGTACACTTGAAATATCTCTGTTGCCTGGAGTATTAAAGCATGCTAAATTTCCACCTAGGGTTTTTGCCTGTATTTACTACTGTGTGGCAACATTAAACCGGTCTTTTTAAGAGGTTTGTCCTTTTTAAATATTTTTAATCTCCCCTTTTGTCTAGTTGCATGGACTATTCTAAAAACAGCTCAAGTTTTAAGCTATCAAACAGCAAAGCAGCTCTAAAAGCAAAACTAGATTTGGTTACTGCAATTGCCATAGTAGCAGAAGTGTGCCTTGTGGGTGACCGATGGACCTCTAATGTTCCTGTGAGGTGATTCACAGTGGCTTGGCCCATGTCCTGACCTGACTGGAGCTCCATAATAAGCTGAGCAGTGCTGTCTTAAATGTAGTACACACAAATTGTGTTCCGTTTCCAAGGCGTCCTACCATTAGAACAGAAAAGTTTCAGCTTCATCTGATGTGAATTCATACAGCTACAGCTATTTAAAATCCCACCACCAAGAGACACACATCCACTGTTCATACTGTACATCACCAGCCCTCAATTTTGAGCCATCTGTTATCACACTGAAATCCAAGGAGTTTTATCCAACACAGGATGCTCAAACGAGCATTGAAAAGATAGTTGAAAAGTCCATAAACACGTATCTCCAAGATACCTGCCAAGCCTGAAAAGCCATGTTAATGAAATTCAGAAGGGCAAGCAAGCTACAAAAGGCTAATGAACTATAATTTCTCTGTTTTCATTGAATCATCTTAAAATATATATTAAAAGAGAAAAAAAACCCAACCCTCTAATCTCAATTCTATCTGTGGGAGTACATCATCTGTATTAAAAAGCTGTTATGTCCCTGATGATAAAGAGCGGTCTTCAGTATCACCCATGGTATCTTCTTTAGTGAGTTTTTTATGTTACTTGTATTCAGTTGGGATCAGTTACTTCAGCTGCACCTTCTGCACACATTCACTCTTCTTCCCAGCAAGCACATCCTCCTTTTACTCAATATTAACTCAAATGCTTTTCTCACGGAACTGTTAGATTTGGTGTGACAACTGGGCTACATAAATGGCCACGTGAATGTGAATTTGAGAAGCACCAGAAATCGCTGCTTCAGAAGACACATTTCTGAGATATTAGAGGTTGAGCCATTTCCTTTTAGTCTTTAACCCACATTGTAACAATACCATGCCTCAAGTTCAGAAGGGTTGGGGAAAGTAAAATAGTTCAAAAACAAGCAGCTCATTATACCATTGAAAGTGATTAGAAAATAAAAATATCTGTTCTATATTTTCTTTGAGAAACTTTACTTTTCAACTTAAACTGAGCCCTGAAAAACAGACTAGTTATATGCTTAGTGTCTTTTCAGTGCAAAGCTGAACAGTAATATCTGGGAAACAGCCAGAACTTAGAAATTTCCAATTTCTTTGATAAGCTAAGATATAGAAATTACTTGAACACAGGACATGATTGGAAAAGGATAAATTGGATAAAGGAGGAGCCAAATTCATCTATTCCCACCTTATCCCCATTCAAACACGTATATGCTGCAAGCCTTAAACTACCCATGTGTAAACTCTACTATACTCCTAGTTTTCACAGGGATGTTTCCGAATCTCCCTTTCTAGTCTCTAATATTCAGCTCACCTTGAATCCCTCTTGCCAAGCTACTGCTAAAGTAGAAGGCAAATACGTATTTAAATCCCTCTTCTACTAATCAAATCTGAATAAATAAAAAAAGGCATAATTTAATCATTAGTTTGAACCAAGAATGAGAGTAATACAGACAAAGGGAAGCCTGGGACCTGTACTGCAGCGAGCTGCTCTCCTGGGTGGATCCCATAGACCTAGGGCATCAGTTGTCACGCAGAGTTCTAGACATCACACAGCATAACCTATTCCTTTTCTAGTCTAGTCTAGCCTAGTGTAGTTCATTTCATTCCATTCCACTCTATTCCATTCCATGCTACTCCATTCCATTCCATTGCATTCCACTCACCCTGAACTGAGTAACACTGAGACAGTTGTTTCTCTGCAAGGCCAGGGGTTTTCAGCTCCAAAACCACCTTCAAGGACACAAATCACAAAGCTTACAAGTGGAAACAGGATTTCACAGCTGCTTTTTGCGAATTAGATCAGATGGCCAAATGATGTCGAGACAATGCACAGCTCCTACCCCCATTGGAAGGTATACACCTCCTGCCCACAAGGTGACAGAGCCACTGCCTTGGCTAGGACATGGTTAAGGGTATTCTATGCCTTCTGTTAATGGAAAGCTAGGAAGAAATGGCATCAGAGATTTCCCCACCATGTACTGCTAGGGAAGGGAAGAGGTAGAAATAAGAAAACATTAGACTAGCTGAGTTGGACAGGACTTACAGAGATCATCGAGTGCAACTGCCTGACCAAAAGTTAAAGCATGGTATTAAGGGCATTGTACAAATAAATGCCTCTTAAAACACTGACAGCACGGGGCATCAACCACCACTCGAGGAAGCTGGTTCTGGGGTTTGACCAGCCCCTCAGTAAAGGAATGTTTCCTCATGTCAAGTCCATCATGTCATCAATACATGTCATACATTGGGAAATGCCCCATGATACTACACACTTCTTCTGCTCTGGGGCCTCTGGAGATTGAGATTAGACATTAGGAAGAAGCTCTTTCCTGTGAGGGTGCTGAGGCACTGGCACAGGGTGCCCAGAGAAGCTGTGGCTGCCCCATCCCTGGCAGTGTTCAAGGCCAGGTTGGACACAGGGGCTTGGAGCAACCTGCTCTAGTGGAAGGGGTCCCTGCCCATGGCAGGGGATGGGAACTGGATGAGCTTTAAGATCCTTTCCAGTCCAAACCATTCTATGATTCGATATTGGAATGAAAGCTGAGGATCCCGGCATAGGATGTGCTGGTAGATCTACATGAGCTGTGAAAGAATAATTTCCCTTTTCTTCCACTTTGAAAGTAATATGTCACTGCTAAATTTGTCTGGATTATCCTGTTAGTTTTAGATAGGGTCTTAAGTAAAGTTCTGCATCTAGTTATATTAAAATTATTTAACGTATGTATATTTTTATTTTTATCCCTCAGATTCTTGTCTTAAGTTTAATGACTTGGAAGCTGTGGTAGGAATTGTACATTTAAAAACTACAAGAACTCACATGTTAACGCTGTATATTTAAATCCATAGGAAATAGGCTTGCCCAGTGACTATGCTAATAAGAAAAATGTATGTATATGATTTTTCTCCCACTTTTCTTACTTCTCCTCACTTCTTCCCTCATCGCCTTTTTATAAGTCAAGCACTCCTTGAGGGAATTTGCTTTGAATGTACTGCAGGGCTGCTGGGAAGTGGATTTGTGTGTTAATTTCTGACAGGTTTTAGTTTGCTGATAACTTTTCCTTTCTGTGATGAGATTTCCTTCTATTAGTTAATGCTGACTTTGCTGCATTTGGATTGCATTCTCTGTCACACTTTGAGTAGAAGTGCAGAAAGCATGGAGGAGGAGGAGGAGGAGTGAACAATTTATTTTCACGTGTTTGGATTACCACGTAACTTCCAAATGGCAGAGGAAAGTGGAGTTTAATGGTCACCCTTAAGTTAGAGGGGGAAAAAACCTCAAACAAAAATTAGATTATTTACTTAGACATAGAATCACAGAATCCCAGACTGGTTTGGGGTGGAAGGGACCTTAAAGCTCATCCAGCTCCAATCCTCTGCCATGCTCAGGGACACCTTCCACTAGAGCAGGTTGCTCCAAGCCCCTGTGTCCAACATGGCCTTGAACACTGCCAGGGATGGGGCAGCCACAGCTTCTCTGGGCACCCTGTGCCAGCGCCTCAGCACCCTCACAGGGAAGAACTTCTTCCTTTTATCTAACCTAAATCTCCTCTGTTCAAGTTTAATGCCATCACCTCTTCATTGGCAGAATAAGTCGTTTGAATCTACTAGAATCTCTAGGGACTGCCTTAGAACATACAAACCAACAAAAAAAAAAAGCATACAAACCCCCCACCAAAACAAGTTCTGTATTTTTAAAACCAGAATTGATTCTATCCATATTAACATTGTATATACACTAACAAGTTAAAGATTTTTAGCATTTGTTCTACCAAGAGAAAATAATTTTAATTCATGTAAACTTCCATTGGAAACAGAAAACCAGTATTTACTGTCAATACAGTATCTTTCTAGCAGCAAATGCTGTTTCAGAAATATTTTGATAAATATTTTAGCTATATGGAACTTCACATTATCTGTGGTAAAACTCAAGGTACTAGGTTATGCTAAACTACTTGAATTGCAGTATTGCAATACTTATTTATGAGGTAATAAAACAAGAGGGGGAAAAAAAAAGCTTTTAAATGGAAGTTCTGCTCTTTCAACAATTCTAACAAATACTTTTGAATCACGTTTATTGAGTAGGGTGGCTAAACTCATCGAGTTTCTTTTAATGGTCTTAAAAAGTACTTTAATCCATCAGTCCAAAGAGCATCCTCCACAGAACAGCAACAATCGGGGTGCTGTGATTTCACTGAAACAAGACATTTCTCCATGATGCAAGGTAGCAGGACTGGGTTAAAGGTGCACAGCTCCAAAGGGGAGTGAACTGGAGGAAAGCATTGACAATATTCTACTAAAGTGAAGTCAAATTCAGGGCAGATCTTGAAAATCATTCACACCAGTAATGCTTGCACACATGCAGAGCCTCGTGGAAGCCTGCTTGGGAGGATAAAGTACAGACCCCCGCTGTGGTCCACTGCCCAGAGCACGCAAGCACAGAGACTGAGTACCCGACACAGGTTCCTCGGCACAAAATGGTCTAGTACCTAAGCAAACACGACTCATACCATAGTTCACCATACACACCAAACGACTGCCATCTTAAATTAAGATCATGCCACAGAAGCAACAAGAAGTACTTTTCATGTTCTCCGGCAAACTTAGGTGAACTACACTCTTCTCATCTGTGATTTGGAAACAGGGAAGTTTCCTGTTTAGGAAAATGGGTCTTTTTTTGTTGTTAAAAACCCCTCATAATTAAATACCACCACAACTTCCAAACAAATCCCAGCAAGCTGAAACCTTTGCCACCTAGTCCAACAAGCCAGGGGCAAGGGAAGCAGGGTAAAGTCCTAAGCATCACCCCATCCTTTCCCAATGCTGCTGCTATAATCACAGTTAACACTCTTCTGGCACTCTGACAGAGAAGAGAGGGCTACGTGGAGACCACAGAGCAGCCTTCCCATGTGGGAAGGGGGCCTACAAGGATGCTGGAAAGGGACTCTTCATCAGGGACTGTAGCAACAGGACAAGAGCTAATGGGCTTAAACTTAAACAGGGGAAGTTCAGGTTGGATATAAGAAAGAAGTTCTCTACTGTGAAGGTGGTGAGGCACTGGAATAGGTTGCCCAGAGAAGTGGTAAATGCTCCATCCCTGGCAGTGTTCAAGGCCAGGTTGGACAGTGCCTTGGGTGACGTGGTCTAGTGTGAGGTGTCCCTGCCCATGGCAGGGGGTTGGAACTGGATGATCCTAAGGTCCTTTCCAACACAAACCGTTCTATGATTATATGATGTGTTCACACGTCTTTCCTATTCTTTGCCTTGCCTTTTCTCTTCCCCCTCCCCCAATTTTGTGTTATGTTCCTTTTGTTTGTTTCTATGAGCACAGAGCAAGTGAACTGAGCCCACGTCGTCAATTAAACCAAAGTCAATTTGGAGAGAAGTACAGAAGGTTAATTAACTGCTAATGATTTTGGCATTTGTTTAGGTTAGTCCCTTAACTTAATTTATTGATGTGACAGTATATCAATGTGCCATGATTTAGAAAAGACACTTGAAAAGCAAAAAGGTTGGTCATGCAATGTTCAGAGTTGCACACTAAAAAAATATGTACAGGGGTAATAGAAACTGGTTTAAAGGAATACTCTCTGATTATAAACACAAATTTCACACCTGAAACAACATATCAGAGAGGAATTGCTCTAAGAGCCAGCCAAGCCTAAAAAGAGCCACACACAGAGTATTCTCCGCTGCTAGCAAAGTGTAAGTACTTATGTTCTTAAATATGGGATTTGAAACTTGGTGCCAGGCTGCCACCTCCAAAGCCCTCTCCAAGGTCATTCCATGGCATGCCCTGATGTACTGCTTTTTTGATAGCTGCAGGAAACAATGAAAATCAGGGACATACAAAACTGATGCAAATCTGAATGAAGGCTGTTCTTATGCCGAGTACAAGATAAGCTACAGCACAGACATAGCTGATGCATACTGCACAATGAAGTAAATTTACTTCAAGTCAACTTTTGTACAAGAAATTAAAGCCAACAACACAAGATGATAAACAAACACATGATTCTCAACCACTTTAAGCCACAGGTCAATCTCTCAAGCTGAAGCACTCAAGCACAGTCAAATCAGGCTCCTCAGAAGCGCAAGTACAAATCACAGTGTGGGTCAAGGAAGCCACTTCTTACTGCTGAGGAGGGAAAGCAAAGCAGCATGACTGGGATGAAAATGTGAAAGTTGGCTTTGCATAGCAGTTAGGAGTTTGAACACAAGCAAAAACTGGGGGTTTTCCACAAAGGAATAGAGTTACTTTCTTGCCAGCTTTAGACTTAGCATGCTTCTTTCCTCAGAGGTCGACACCACAGAGTTAGAAGGAATCACACCACCATTCATCTATGCACTGAAATCTTAATTAGGCTTCTAAACAAGAGTCTTTTGGGATTCCAAGACAAAATGATGGTACATGTGGAAGACTCCTATGCTAAGGGTCATGCACATGGAGCACAGGAGGTAGGGAACCTCAGCTAGAAACACCCTTCTGACCGCAGCCCTTTTCTTGCTCTACTACCGACACTGCAACTCCACGTTGTAACTTCTAAAGGACAGACAGATGACCATGAATCCTGCACTCAAAATATTTAGAGCAAACCAAAAAACCCTTGGCACGTTTTTAGCAGAAAATCTGCAGTGCAAATGCAGAACTGAGGGTAAGAAAGAGACTGAGATAGCAATCAGCATTTATTGCAGTAATCCAGTGGACCTGAATAAAAGATAATTAAGTTAACAGTGAACTTTCCCCCAAATCAGCTCTCTTCATCATTGACAGGCTGTAACCAAGACAAAGATAAATGGAAGATGATGATAGGAAATCATTCAGGAAAGCTTTTTAAGAATAGCCCTGTTGGTACAGAACATCATGTGGCTACACTGCCTTTATATATAGTACATAAATTCCAAAGCAAATACATTTAAAGAAGTGTGGATGCTTAACTAATGCCCTGAATCAAGAGGTACAATAAATAAAAGATTGATGACATTTGTTGCTGGGAGAAGACCCCTGGAGAAAAGGGAGTTTTACCTTGTGGAAAACAATGAAGTGAGAACACGGACATTAACTTTCACTAGCTCCAGTGAACTTCTGCAAAATAAAACCATTTGCAGACCTTGCTGGTCACAATAAATATAAGAGCAGCACCTATCTAAGAAATAAGACTAATAAAAAAGTCAAGATGTAAACCTGTGACAGATGCACTTGACCCTTTAACCATGTAAGCAGTAGTTTGATACAGGCTCCAAAGGAGGTAAAGGCCTGAGCCATAGGCAGGCCAAGAGCTCCTCTGGAAAACCCACAGAGGTGCAGAGTGACACAGTGAGCATCGATGCATACGAGCTTGGAACACCAATCATGCAATTAACTCATTAATAGTGGGTGGCTTTTCCAATTTATCAAGGAACAAAGAAAATTGTGGGTACAAGGAGTCTCCTGTGTACCTTTCCCATTGTATAAAATTTGACTACGAGCCAACCACTTTATTCCGTATTTATAACAATGTAAGTGAGCCTTCTTTGAGCTCTCCCTGCCAGGCAGCGTGGCTGCATGGCAGTGATCTCCCCTTGAGCTGGGACTGATCCTCAAAGTAGAGAGAATTCTTAGCAACAGCAGATCTCTGGATGAGCCCAATTCGAGCTATACCTGAAGTGCAGCTGGATTGCACACCAGGTGACTCTCCTCTTAAGCAAAGACACCTCTCAAGGTTTGAGATTCCTTACCCAGAACTAATAGATCCTTCCTTGCCCAAGGCAAAGACACCTCTTACTTGCCACAGATTCTCAGTAAGTGTCTGATAGCACGCTGAATTAATACTAATGGAACATTACCAATCCATGCAGTTATTCAGTTATTACACACTTTGCATTTATAATCCTTTAGACATAAACTGTTGACGGAACCTAAGTCTGGATGCAACCACATGTAGGCTCCTCTCTGAGAGGGAATTTAGAAAGCAAAGGGGTCCTTTCTGAACCTCATGATTCAATAGGAGGGTCTTCCTCACTCTTTTGTGTCTCCAGTTTCTATGTGAATCATTCTAACTCAACTTTCTTTTGCATGTTTCTTCCATGCAATAATAGAGGCAACTCTGCACTTGAACTTCATTAGGTTGCGCTTCTACAACATCATATTAAAACCACTTTTGCCAATACCCAATAGTGATTCTTTAAGCAATCTAAATCCCTCACTCACTCCTAATTGGTGCAGTCAGCAGGATGCTCAATCAGGATCCACGACAAAACCAAAGCAACTGTTTTCATTCTCACCATTTCACCAGGCTCACAATCAAAGGAAACCTAATGCTTTACAGACAAGACAGGTCCAAACAGAGCCTGGTGAGAGCTGGCTTGTGCACAACCTCTCCTTAGAGGGAACATACGCAGTTCTCTCAAAGCACTACTAGATAGACCATACTTGTTAAATATCTGAAGTCAAAGAATGACGAGCTTGCTCTTGCAGCATGAGAATGAAACCCAGAGTACTGAGGTACAATTCTCTGCTCTTCTACAACTGTGTGGCCTGCATTACTCCAAACGAGTCATTTCACACCTTGACCTTTTCTTCTCCACCCAATGCTTAAGTTGTTATCCTAAATTGTAATAGCAAATGATTGTTATTTACTATGCATTGTATATAGTAATGTTATCCCTGGAATTACATGTACACAAAAGATTTTAACATATATGGTGACATAAGCGAGTCCTTATTGGCCAGAAACTCATAAAGGATTTAGCACTGCACCAAACACAGCAAAGGGACTGAACAGATGCCAGTTCTCCTTTCATTCTGTTGTATCCCAGTGCAGCTGTCAGGAAAAGGACAAGATTCAGCTGCTTCTTTCACACTTCAGGTTTCTACCTGTCAGCCACAGCAGCTTCAGTGTTGCTCCTGTGTTAGAGTGCTGTCATGCTACACATATACTGACTGTGCTGCCATAGTCATACACTCCCTCAGCTGCAAATGCAAGCCATGGTGGCTGTTCAAACCAAATTGATAGGTCACCATGAAAACAAGCTGCACACCAGCTCTGTCCTGTCTTCAAAGTAAGGAGTAGAACCACTGAGGAACCACTGCCATATTTAGTCTCATCATCCCGTAACTCCCTCAGGTATGCAAAGGCTATGCATACAATCACAGAATGGTTTGCGTTGGAAGGGGATCATCCAGTTCCCACCCCCTGCCACGGGCAGGGACACCTTCCACTAGAGCAGGTTGCTCCAAGCCCCTGTGTCCAACATGGCCTTGAACACTGCCAGGGATGGGGCAGCCACAGCTTCTCTGGGCACCCTGTGCCAGCGCCTCACGAACCTCACAGGGAAGAATTTTTTCCGAACACCTAATTTCAGTCTCCTCTCTGTCAAGTTAAAGCCATTCCCCCTCGTCCTGTCACTACCTGTCCTTGTAAATAGTCCCTCTCTGGGTTTCTTGTAGGCCCCCTAATTTAGGTATTGTAAGGTTTCCCTGGAGTCTTCTCCAGGCTGAACCAGCCCAGCTCTCTCATCCTGTCTCCAGTGCAGTGGTGCTCCAGCCCTCTAGTCAACTTCATGGCCACCTCTGGGCTCGCTTCAACAGCTCTACATCCCTTTTGTGTCGGCTTATATTTCCCCTTTTTCAGACATCTTTTTCCAGAGGTTTTCACACTGGGCTTTTTTCATGTTTTTATAACACAGTGTAACTTAGCCCCTCAACACACCCCTGTGTGCTCCCATTTTCATCACATGCTGCAGTAGTAGACAATAACATGTCTGAAAAGAAAGCATGATATAAAAAACATGAAAATGCTTCTCTTCAGACATTACTGGATATGCCTTATTGATCTTTTTGCCATTTTGAAAATCCTTCAATTCAAAACCCTATCCTCCTATTTGCTACAAGCTTATTTTGAAACCCAAAAGTCATTTTTCACTTGCTGCTCCCGTGCTTTTGCTTCTCTCCCCCTTCCAATCATCACACAGCAATAGCACTTCAGATTCACTGCTCTCAAAGGAGCAAAGGTGGTGTTTCTTTCTCCTCAGACCCACAGAACAGTAAAGCTGCTTTCTAGCTTCACTTTAGAAACAAACCCACAAACAATACCCCACAAATACTGGGAAGATAAAGTAAAAGCAGTCTCATTTATCTTCCTCAGTAAAATGCATACTATGCCTACCATTATAACTACCTCCTTGCAAAGTGATGAAAAGTATGGAAAGAAGGCTGTGGCAGAAACATGCAACCTCCTTTTCAAGTTTAGTAAATTGAGGCAGCCAAGCTTCAGAAGTAACTGATACGGCTTTTCTCCTCGCACTCACCTTGCCTCCATGCATATTTACTTTACCTTACAAACTTAAGTCTCAAATGTTCAAGAAGAAAAAGCTTCACGAATTCATCTTTGGCTGTAAGTGAAAGCAAAAGTGAGAGCAGAACCTGAGGAAGTTTACAAAAGTGAAAGACATGGCCAGCTAGCTCCAAGCGGTATGAAGCTCTGCTGAAGGACAGAAAACACACTTGAGACTGCCTCAGCAATTAGTATCTTTACTTCAGACAGTGATGAAAAGGAAAACACATCACCCCCGAGGCGTATTCCTTGACAACATAAAATGGACATACACCACTTACTACAAATTAGTCATATTATACTACTTCTGTGCTGCCATGCCTTTGGGACTTCTGATCCTAGTGCCTTCTCCAGATCCACAGAGATCCTGAGCAGATGGGAGTCATCAGACTCCCGTCAGTGCTGCAGAATGAGCACAAAGAAGGAAAAGGAGAAACCTGCGGAGAAGTATGTGAGACTGCAGCCCAAGAAGCTTTATTAACAGCCAAAGCTAAGCTTGCTTTTCCCACCACATCAAAAGATTTAATTGATCAGCATTCAGGTCTGCCAGCTGATATAAAAAAATAGTATTACCATACAGATAGCACCACAAATACCTTCTGATCTATTAGCCATGTCTGTGGATTAGGATTCATTAGGATTTCTGAGGGTCCTTAAGTAGTTTAAAATAGGGCAGAAAGTTTTAAAAGCATATATTCCTTTCTGATACGTAGCAACAGCAACAAGAGCATGCACAGAAAGTTTCAGGAAGAACTTAGGTTGATAAGGGAGCAGGAGTTAAGAAATCAAACATAGCTGGATTACAGAATAGACTGAGGCACTGCTGTTAAATGAAGCCCTTCTCAAAACTGGCTGCTTATTATAATCTCTTATTCCTAATGAAATCTTCTTTGCCCCATAGTATTTTTTTTTAATGACACTCAACCTAAAGCACACTATTAACTTCTTGATAGGTGCTAATCTTCCCTAATCAACATTAGCAGAAATCTACAGTGTCTTAAGTGAAAGCCAATACACGGTGCTTAAAGCTGGGGCTCTTCTGTCGTAGTTGTCAAAGCACTAAGTGTCCACTGATCTTCTTCAAGATATTATCCACCTAAATTATTGATCAAAACACTGGCATTTCTTTCACCCTCTGCTTTTCATATCTGAAGTGAAGGCAGCCCATAGGTATGTTGCAGATTTTGTTTTCTTACTTTCATTGAAATACAGGGGTGGGCTTTTGTTTGCATGAGGTATTAACCCAAGTTGCTGAATGACAGGCATTTTGAGCCAGGCTAAAGGAGAGGGGAAGAGTGCTGCATCCAAAGTTGAATAAGCTCTTGCAGAGAAAAAAGGTAGCCAGTCTCCTTATTGCTCAAAATTGAAGAACACAATATTGCACTATCAATTTTTATGCTATGTCCAGCTGGAAATACTGGTTTACATGGTAACAGATACCTAAAAAAACATGAACAAAACATTCTCTGCAGGACTTGCACCTTCAGCGTATGCTTAACTGCTTTAGTTCTTTCTGCTGCAGAAATTCAGGGACAGCTACACAGGGGTATAGCTGTGGAAAACAGTTACCACTCAAACCTCCATAGCAGGTACTGCCATTCAAGGATTCTTACTAGCAGTGGGGGGGGGGAAGGAAAAGAAACAATTTGAAGAAAAAGCTTCTAACAGGCTATTTATGCTTTTACATCCAAAGGCAGTGGTCATATTTGAAGTTCCTCCTGACCCACCATGAGAAGTCAGCACGTTTGCACCCCAGACAGACTTTTTTCTCAATAGGACTATATGACTGCCAGTAAGACAACTAATGCAGAGGCTGGTAATTCAGGAACAATAAACATGTGAGCTGGATAAAACAAGACAAGATGTCAAGTAAAGATTCAGCTGTTCCTGTTAACCAGTGGTACCAGTACTGGTTATTATATACAGATTTAACCTCATGGTAACACTACAGCACTTCAAGCTCTCAAGGTAACTCATGGTGGAAGGTCTGTGGGTGCTTAACAAGACAAATGCAGCTTTGCAGCCTCTTTGCTCCAGCTGCTTTTCAAACACAGTGAATTCCCTCCAGGGCCCTGTTTTAATCTCAGACCAGTTTGTTTTCTGCAGACAGCCTTTTCTCTGTATCCAAGGACAGACAGGCAGCTTTAAGAAGCAAGCTTTTTCAGAAGAGTGTTCCTTCCATGTTTGGCCCTATTTTTGTCCTTGAGGACAGAAAGCATTGAGGAGGACTTGGGGAAGCTGTGTGTACTACCAAGAATATACCAAGTTCTGCTTTTGTCCTTAGTACTGCAAGAAAACCATCCAAATCATTAAAGACAGGCATTTTTGTGCACATGGAGCTACCTTAGAGACAGATGCTGCTTCAATAACAGTTGCCGTAACTTTCCTGATGTCGCTGTTAATGTTTTCTACCCTTTACTCCACCCCTTCTTCTCTGATAATTTTATACTCCCATTTGATAGTCCCTTAAAAGACATTTAAAAAGAAACCAAGTTTTAGGTTCCCTCAGTATCATACATTTGCTTGGACCCTAGAAATAGCCAGAGATGCTGTGCATCCAATGCCAACATCCGTAACAACAGACTATAAGTTCTGCTTCTTGCCACCCAGCCTTTACATGCTGGCAACATCCATACCCAAAGGATAAATGTCAAAGTCAGCTCCAAGAACTGGCTATTTCTTTCTGTGTTCCTGACATTAGGCAGAAGGACAGTTAACTCCAATCATCTCCCACATTTCAACCCCATGTACAGTTTTGGGTAAGAAATTGCCAGTTGCCTTCAGTGTGATGGAACAGTGGGTTCCTTTGGAATTGACTTTTCATTGAGAGCACTGGACAAGGTGGTTACTGGGCATGTAGAAAACAGTATTCCTAGATTAAACACTCTTTAAGAATACAGGTCAGTTAAGGCAAGGTCCCCCAAAAACTGTTCTTTGTATGCTCTGAAACATCTTCCTAGTACTGCCAAATTAAGGCTCTCCTTACGCCAGAAATTCCTAAAACATTGCCATTTGGGGACGAGGAGGAATATGCTATTTGTTGCTTATTCTCCATATATTTGCAATACCACCAAATGCTTCTGATCAAATCTGTTTTTAAAGTGTCATCATGCAATGACAAAAGACCCTAGAAGATTCCACTGGGAGAATCATGGAAAATGCAAGCAAATGGAAGATAGTTTACAATTAAAGCATTCAAAGCAATCTGGAATCTAGATCTAATCCTGCAAATAGACATTAAAAAAGAAATGCACTGTCCTAGTCTGAGTGTAAATGTTTGCTTTAATTTTGCCATGCTGTCTATTTACACTATGAATATTCATATGTTGTTATAATTAAAATTTAGCACTTGGAACAAATTAGAAGGTTTGAATTGATTTGATTATTCCTTATATCACTGCAGTTATTATTTCATTACATCGCTGGGTATAATTTACTTCTTTAGTATCTAGCTGAAAACCTTAGGCACTAGGCTCCAGAAGAGAAAGGCTCTCCTTTTTTCTTGCTGTTGTAGGCTACATTACATACTTTCCCCATGGATGCTCATATTTCCTTATGTTACTGTTTTTATGCCATTCACAGACTGAGATCATATGGATGATATCAGTGAAGACTGAGGTAACCAATTAAGTCTGTCCATGTACTTAAGTTGGGAGTGGGATGAAGAGGTTTCTATTCTCTTTTTGCTTCTATTACAATGAGAATCTGCATACTTGCCTTTTATCACAAAACATTAAAAAATATTCTCATTCCCTCCCTTCTCTGTTACATTTGCTGCAGAAAGGACCATTCAAATGAATACCACATCTGGGAGCCAGAAATATTTAATCCCAGATCCATTAAATTTGCTTCCTACACAGATCGGATTGGCTGAGTCACTCATTACATTCCTATTAAACCTACATACTTACTTATTCATCACTGGCTTTTCATATAGCTAGTTGTGATTTAGTCAGATTTTGTACAGCCATTAAGATGTTCCCATGAAGAGTAAAACGTAAGTGGAGGCAGTAGGGTATTAGCATACTCTACAACTGGCTCCATCAATTTATGTCCTGAAGATGAGTTTGGAAACTCCCATGAACTTTAATAGGCACTATGTACAAAAATATGCACTGCACTGCTAAGATATTTAGCCTCCTTAAATCACAAAGGCATAAGTCACCTCTTTAAACCACAAAAACCACAGAGAACTCAGTACTACTGCAATTAGTGGAATCTGTATTTCCCAGTCAATTTTATGCAGATGCTCCACAGAAAGTGACAGTAGATAAAAACCAGCTAGAAGTGATGAGCTTTGTTCAGCAGACAAACTATAATCCCAGCTTTGGCCCAAAATATGCTTAATTTATGTATGAATGCAAATTTTCACATTCTTCATATTAAACATCCATTTCTGAGATCTGGTTTCTCTTATTTTTTTCAGGAACACTAAGAGCTCCCAACACTCCATAACATCAATGAAGAATTACTAGGATGCTCTGCACTGCTACCAAAATTGTGTGGCAATGACGTGTGACAGCTACCAAAAACCCAAACGAAACAAGATGAGCACCACAGAGGTGATGTTCTGCTAACCACTTCATTGATAGAATAAGCCAGAAAACTTAGCATTAGTCATTTTGCACTACTACACTTTTTAGTAGTTGTAGATATACAACTTCCCTCCCCCATTTCTCTCCTTCAACCCATGAATTTATTTCAAAAGACTTGATTCATTGCACATTTATGTCTTGTCATTCTTGTGAGTCTCAGTCTATTCACTGATAACTCTTAACATACATTCACTATTCACTTATGTACATAAAATGCAGTTGCATTTACACAAACACCCTCCTCACTGCTCTGGCTAAGGTCTTTTCTACATTGCCAGAGGAAAGGGGCATTGCCTGATTTATACCCCACTTTCAGACCCTCTTTTACTTTAGGCAAAATGCTGTCAATGAGTTTTAATGCAAAAAACCCAATAGTTGTTGATCAAAAATTTACAATGCTGCAGCAACTCCATTTATTCTCTATGAGAAAGGTTAAGATCCAAACCATTTTCTTCTAAACAAGTTTTCCCATGGTCTTGAATCTGGAAGCTGTGATAATATATTGATATCCTGGATAAAATTATTGTATTTCAGAGTTGCAACTTTGCAGACATTAAGTCAGTGAATCTAAAAAGACTTCCACGAATCCTACATCTACTACCATCTTCCTGGGCAGTTTCTGTATCACTATATATACAGCCACTATAAGCAGATGATTTATCCACTATCTGCTTATCTACTACAAGCAGATCAGGGACTGCAGCGATAAGACAAGGGGTGATGGGTTAAGTTCAGGTTAGATACAAGGAAGAAGTTCGTACCTGTGAGGGTGCTGAGGCGCTGGCACAGGGTGCCCAGAGAAGCTGTGGCTGCCCCATTCCTGGCAGTGTTCAAGGCCAGGTTGGACACAGGGACTTGGAGCAACCTGCTCTAGTGGAAGGGGTCCCCAGGTCCCTCCCAACCCAAATCAGTCTGTGATTCTATGATTTCCTCTAATGTTTCAGTACTGTGTCTAGTATTAGGTGGCACACACCACCTTTTTGAGAACTCGTAGGCTAATATGATGCTCTTTCAGTCATGGCATCAGCTACCTACTGATGAATTCTGACCTCATTGCTGCCTGGCTTGCAACACTCTGTCAGGAAAAGGGGGACCCATTAAAGGGATTCTTCTCAGTCTTCTTAAAGAAGAAAAACTCCCTCGGTGCCTACAGTCTTATTACTGCACACTTAGTGGTCTCTGACACCTGTCAGCAATGCACAGCTTTGCCAACCCCATGGGAATCAATACTCCTTCAGAGGTTAGATTTCCAGCTGTAGTTGCCTTCAATAGATTCAATACCTGAAACTCAACAGGGAAGTGAGATCTATTACAATTTTAAGTGGGGAAGACTCACAGTGGAGAGGAAACATAAGAGCTCTTTCTAGGTCTGAATAAAGAGAGGTACACAGCATTAGCAATGCAAGACAACTCCAGAAGTCACTTCCCTCACTGATCTGCACTTGACAAGAAATCATCCCAGGGAGCATCTACTCATTCAGTGCCTTGCCTGAGATCTACAGCTTGAGGGGATGGCTTTTCATAAGTAGAAAGGAATGAATTAGTAAATGAGTGATCTTCTGCTACCTCTTGGTTTTGTTATCTGAGGTTTTATATGAGAACTCACAAAACCTTTTTCATTCAGAGCAGGAACATCAGGAAATCCAGGCAGAGTCCCATTTTCTCTTACTCAATAGCTCTGAGGGGTCCAACCTAGCACAACCACTTGCTTTTGTGAGCATAACATACTGTCTCATGGCACACAGATACAGGTCTTGCCCAATTCAGCCACTAACAGAAGTAACTGAAGACAGTAAAAGTGAGCCAAGACATGTTATAAAAAATACCTCATCTGTGACACTCCAGTAAGCAATGGCAAATTTGAAGGCCCTGCCCATCAAATGGCCACTAAAGGAGCAATCTCCATTATGCAGAAGGTCATATTTTGCTGGCTTGATTTTTATATATACAGGCAATCAATAAATCTCTGAACAGATTTTTTCAGATATCACATGGAAGAACACTCTTCCACAGCCAAACCCCTAATGATCCCTGGAATCTCACTTGTCTCCCCAGAAGTAAGCTTTGCCTTCAGAACGAACACTAGTGCAAAACACAAAGAGTAAGCACTTCCCATACTTTCTGCAAACTCCCCTTCTAGGAAGGCATATTCAGTTTTAGTTAAACTATAGAAGCACAACAGTGCACATCATACCAGGTTATTTCCTATGCTAGGACTGGGCTCAGCCCTCCGTTCTTTGTGCCCTAACTTTAATTTCCACCTTTGTTCATCGAACTAGAGTGAAAAAGAGTAAGTCATCAAGGATATCTCACTCTGCCTTTTTTTTGTACTACATGGTTCAGTTTTGTTGAGGAAGCCATTTGTATAGTAGAGAAGAACAAGTCAGATAATGTACTATAATATGCAACAATACCTAAAAGCCTACATTACTGTACCCAATTATATTATTTTGTCCTACCTTCCATTACGATCTTCTGTTACGGGTTTTAATTGTTTCCAACAACCACTAATGAGGTCAGAGACCATAAAAAGAAAAAAAGGCAGTGTATACAAGGCTCACTAAAAGATAGGTCAGTCTTTTAGATTAGAAGGGGTTTAAAAGGGAGCTTTCCACTCCATCTCTGGAACAGAAGCCTCTTCCTTCTCCTTCTTCTAAAGAGAACATTCACATAATTGTTAGGGTTTTTTCTTGCCATTACTCTGGCTACATGAAACTTCATTATGAAAAGAAAGATACTATGTTCTATCCTTGCACTGAGAGCAATAGTAGCTTAAAAACACCCAATTCCTTTCTTCTGCCACTCTCTCCTATCCACTTGCACTTCACACACATTGCTTTTTATCCCACCTTTTTCAAGGAGTGTCAGCTATCACAGCTCTGTTCTGTTTATTTCATCAATGCTGGTGTGAACATGTTTCACAGTTGAGGAAAAAAAAGGGGAAAGAGTGGGACGTGGTAGTTAAGTGTTACAGAGCAGAGTGGGGAGGGTAAACAGCAACCATGCAACACTGCTCTTAAGTAACAAAACTTCCCAAATCTCTTTTTTGTGGTTGGCAAGCTTAGTGTTTTGCACAAGGTGGGTTTTCTGGTGTCTAGCAGTAAGCTTATGCTGTAATTTCAGTGAGAAGCTAGGTCAGGAACTAGCGGGAAGATCTGCCTCTCTCTTACAACTGGCCACCTGTATTCACAAAGCCTACTGCACCTTCGTATGTTCGATACTTCTGTCGCTCTCTCAGATTCCTATAAATCAGTTGCTGAAGCAAAACTTATTTTGGAAGAAAAAGAGACAGCAGAATCACATATCCTTTACATGATCTATCTTTACATGGATGTAGAAGCAATACAAGCTAGCATGAAGAATTGCAAGACCCCTCCCACATACAGGTACATTGCACCTTTGCTTGTGTGAGCATACTGTAGCTTGACTAACCTCGGAGCATAAGGGTGTAGTTTATGCAAAAGCATGAACTGTGGTGTGGTCAAGAGGAGGTTGTAGCTGATGCTTTGCACTGTGCCGCAACCAGAACAATCCAAGATTTTCCTGTTCGCCCTAATAGCAATGTTTCTGGACAGCCAGCTTTGTAAGGGTGTATCTTATTTTGTTTTCTTTAATAGACATATCATAGAGCGTCACCCACTATCCAAAATATACCCATGCTGCCAGGCTTGATTCTAATTTTGCGCTGGCATCCACTAATAGCATGATCAACTAAGGAAAAAGCTCTGGACTGATAAATAAGTCACCTAGGTTCTTTAACAGCCTTCTCCTTTCTTGGTTTCAGTTATCTTTAGCCTGTCCCAGATTGCACCTTTTATATGATGTTAAGGATCTTCTTATGTATGGCCTAGTGACTTTCAGTACTTCATTTTATTTTTGGCATTAAGCAACCATTACCCAAAATACAACAAGTATCTAAATTATTACTATTTCCAGGTCAGAGGAGCTTAGCATCATTAAAAGGGGAGCACCTTCATGTAATTCATGTCATATGTGTGAGTTTTACCTGTTTTCTTATTTGTTGATGGCTTTTATATATATATATATGTAGAAATACCCCATGGCTATAAGCTGCTTAGTAATGGAAATGACTTAGACACACCGCAGAAGCACTTTAGAAAGCTGCTTAATAAAAGAATATCCCACACATGTGGATATAATGAGGACTGCTAGTATACAGAGAGTCACACTACCCTGCCACAATACTGACCTAAGAGAAAACGTAGAGTGAAACTGTACATTTGTATCCATTGAAATAGAATCACAGAATCAACTAGGTTGGAAAAGACCTTTAAGATCATCATATACAGTTTCTTACTACTCAGAGCACCACTGTCTTTGTAAGCAAACATATCTTTTGAGTTTGAAATTTTCTAGGGAATTACTGCACTTGTTATTCCGAGATAAGGAAAAGTGTTTGGGCTGTCCAGTGTACACCCCTCGCTGAGACACTCGGTACAAACACAGCAGTACGAGGTGCTATGTTAAATACCCGCATAGGCTTCGAACTGCCTGTCTTCCCACTTAGAAGCTGGTGAAGCCACCCAAACAGCTGCCAAAAAAACCCTGCAACTGATTCTTTAATTGCAACACTGGTACAAGAGGGAACCGAAGCGTAAACTTGATCTGTTAACTCACATGATCAGCCCTTAACCAGCCTTTCCCAATCGCCAGCACTGTTTTCCTGTGTAAAACGCACAAGCTCATTCGGTATTTTACTGCGTTAATCCAGGTGCAGAAATAACCTCCTACACATTCTTCCTTCATCATGGAGGTAAAGCAGACACAAATTTGTGAATCATTATTGTTGCATTAATTATGGTTGCATCTACTGGAACAAGGTAATGACAGAAGCCCAATTAGTCCACTCATGATTTCCCTGTGGGAAAGCTGTTTATTTTTGGAAGCAAGACTGTGCTTTCCAGAGTACATAAGCATTATCTTAAAGATGGAACCAAACCAAACACCCATTTCAATAAATACCCTCCTCATTGACATAGTGATTTAGAAGCTACTAGCTAATTGAAAAGCTGACTACATTCCTCATAAGTCCACTTGAATATGAGTCACATCTTGTCCTTTAATTAACAACTAAGCTATGAGGTTCGGACCTCAGAAGTCACAGCCACCCCCGGTGTAAGCATCCCTGATTGCTCAAGCATGACACCAATTTGTGAGTAAATTCCTGGTGAGTGAACACAAGGTTCTCGGGGGGAAGCCTGAAATATCCAGATATTAACTATTTATAAGCAGGATATGAAGTAAAAGGGTGGCCCTGTGTGCGGAAGAGCTGTATCTTCAGAAACCAGGCTGAGGGCAAGTAGGGGATGTCAGAAAATGGATACCCTGGGAAACCTCTGCACCAGGTAGAAGGTGAGCAGAAAAAAGCCTGGGATTAGAAGTATCAAGGGGACTAAAGGTTCACATAGGCCTGCAGACCCTGATTAGTCCTGCCTAACTGATCCTAAAATATCTCTGCCTAGCAGAGGGACAAGATAGGAGACTACTCCAGAGGATGAGTTCGGTCAGGATGCTAAGTTAGGCACTCCCAGTCACTTGGAGGTGCCTGTCCCACCACTGTGAAGGACCTCCACTAGCTAATGCAGGTGCCTCAAATCAAATAGTGTTGAACAGTGGTATTTTCAAGAACAGCTCAGCTAATGCAGGTGCCTCAAATCAAAGTGTTGAACAGTGGTATTTTCAAGAACAGCTAGACAAGTGTTTCTGTAGCAGTAATGTGTTTTGTGACTGCCATCAGCACAAATGATCCTAGTGCAAGACAGAAGGGATAGCTCGGTAACCTCACATTACGGTAATTACAATAATAGATTGGAAAAGACAAAGGGAATCACACTTGTGGTTAGTGTAGCCATGCTGTGACATGGCTGGAGCAGCAAGGAAAAAAGATAGTTCATTTTAAAAAATGGAATAATGTTATTTACACCCTTTTGTTCTTCATGCATAGCAGAGTCATTTTACCGTATGTATTCTACAGCCCTGTTCTCCAGAGTTGTTTTCTTTTCCATACCACATGCCCTTTCAACCTCACACCATAAAATTTGCTACACATGAAAACACTAAACTAGGTACTTAATGTACTACTTCTCCCTCAATCCCACCTCGGAAGGAATGGGAAGACTAAGCGCAGCATTAAAGCCAGCATAAAAGATGATATAAAGTGTAACAGCATCCCTGTAAGTCAGTCAGTTCAACTTACCCACCAATGAATCAAAAAGCTCCCACTTAAAAGACATTATCCTGTCAAACAGAGAAGGTTTTTCTTCCTCACACAACAGTTGATACTGACACTGGATTATTTCTTCCCTCTACGGACATCTTGTTCCCTTGCTGTCAAACTTCCATCTTCCTGCAAAGGGCAACTTCTAGCATTTTCAGCATATTTTCTGCTAAACTGCATTTATTAAACCAGCTGCCCCAAGGACAAAGGAAACCTCCCAGCGTCTCCTCCCTTTCCCCAGAAGGTGTGCCACCAGTTCCTACCACAGAACTAACCTGTTACCTGAGGAAATCAGCTAGCCCTAACCCTCTTAAACAGGTAGTTTATCCCACCACAGCCCCAATTCCTACTGACATCCCATGTCAGACTTGTGCTGGTGGCAGAACAGGGGGACCGAGAGGCCGCTTAAGCACACAGTATCCATTTGGTAGGACAGAGCAGATTTGAAAGGGTTTAAACCAGACTGCCCAGGCTTATTTGTCTCAATAAAGCTGCAGAGGAAAGTTCTAGCACTGCCTCTCCTCCTTTGTTCAGAGAAGCTGATTTTCCCCTACTATTTAAAATTTTTAATCCAGCTGTCCTTTCATTACTACTTTTGGACTGTGTTCTGTAAATTCTATTATGTGCTTGTTTATTCAACACCCACCGTCTCTCTAAGCCTCCCTTTGTAACATGCTTCCAGCTTGTCTCTCTGTTCAGCCGATTCCCATTATCTGGGCTCCCTGTCATCTGAATACATTTAGTCTCACCCAAGTAGTTTTGATTATCAAGGTTCTACTACAGTCTAATTAGTGACATTTTTATTACTAATTTGTCACTCAGACACTTTGAGCCACATTAAAAATCCCTGCCAGCTTCTCTGGAATTGCTGAGCGCTTGCAGCCTTTTGCTTTTCACACAAGATCAACTAAGCATTTTCAGTTTGCTGGATCCTTGGGAGACTTTTAAAGAAACATTAGGAAAATAGACTCAAGTAGAAAGAACAAAAGAAGTGGTGAATGCCCCATCCCTGGCAATGTTCAAGGCCAAGCTGGACAGAGCCTTGGGCAATTTGTATGGTCTAGGGTGAAAGTGTCCCTGCCAGTGGTGGTGGTGGTGGGGGTGTGTGTGTGGAATTAGATGATCTTAAGGTCCTTTCCAACCCAAACCATTCTATGAATCTATGATCCAGCGTAAGTCACTGGTATGTGGTATTTCACCTCTTGGACATCATTCCAATACCACTGAAAAAGACATTAAAAAATCACTCAGAACCTTTATATCCTTTCTGGTTTGTTTCTAAAGGTATTGAAGTAGTTAAATCAGGACACTCACACTCAACTTATCAGTGAGCGGTGACTCTGTGGTGGTTCCCAATAGTGCTACATTTGCAGTTGGCTGGGCTGTACAAATCCTTTAGGAGCTGCAGGAGTGCACCAAAACAAGCAGGAGGGGTGAGGCTGGACTTCATGAAAGTCTCCCAAGCTCCACCTGAAACTCAGCCCCACACATCTGGAGTTAATACAGACATCAGAAGAAAACACCCCTTGTTTGTATCCTCTCAACCTTGTTATAGTATGTTCTTTCAATTGCACAGAAGATGAGGTTTACACCCATATGTTCCAGAAGGGAACACGTTGCTCACACTGGCCAAACCCAGGCTGTATCACTGCACCTGCCTTCACCAAGCTCTGAATTTAAGAGATAATATCATACAATCATAGAATGGTTTAGGTTGGAGGGGACCTTCAAAGGTCACCTAGTCCAACCCCCTGCAATGATCAGGGACATCTTCGACTAGATCAGGTTGCCCAGAACCACATCCAGCCTGGCCTTGTGTGTCTCTGGGGACGGTGCATCCACCACCCCTCTGGGCAACCTGTGCCAGGATTTTACAACCCTCACTGTAAAAGCCACAAGGTTTAACGTTAAGGTGTGAGCCTTCCAGGACACCACACACTGGTGAAGGGAGATGATTTCTGGAGACACATTACAGCTAAAAGTGGCATTTAAACTTGCTAACTCAATATTACACTTTGTTCAATCACAATGCAGCCACACATCCCTTACAAAGGGTTAATAAACAATGGTAATACGTGTCTTATAGGCACAAGCAATATGTTTTATAACTGTTAATTACATAGATAGCTGCTATTATAAATAGTTCTGAAGCAATCCATTAACCAGATGGCTTTTAGCAAATCAGAATTTATTACTTTTATGAGCTACTTATAAAAATGTAGCTTTCAGATGAAGAATGTGAAACAGCTGAAGCAGTTGTCCATATCTGTTTTGCATTACAGCATCTTTGAGGATAGGGAGAGAGAAGGAAGAAAGTGTCATATTAACTCTGCAGGAAGGTCAACTCTCAGACTGCCACCGCAATGGAGTGCAATCAGGTCTATTAGCAAGGGCAGTGAAGGCAGCAGAGGATGACACTTCTCCTTTCTGAAACTCTGATGAAGTCAAGGAAACAACTGTTGTTCACATGAATAGGATCAGGACTTCTGTCTTAAGTGCCTACAGCTGCACATTGAAGATAATGATGTAAAACATCTGAATAAGTGTCTTGGTATTACACATGAGTTTATTACTTACTTCCTCACTGATCTACTGAAAAGCACCAAGATATGTAACAAGACAAGTGTAATTTCTTTGTGGCCCAAGACATCAATATTTGTTCACATTTCTAAATGTTTTACATTAGAGATTTTGCCAAGGTAAGCATGGCAGCCTGCCCTTTCAGCACAGGAGAGGGTTAACTTTCAAACATGTCAATAAAACCCATTTCACAAGTCTTACAGCCTAAATAGTATCAGTGGGCAACGAACTGCAATTCATACTCATTTGGAACTTAGCTTAAACTCCAACAGAAAGCTGGCAGATAAGAAGAAAACCCGAGAATGAAAATGGCTCCTAATGTCTGGGATTCGTTTTACTGCATTCTTCCAAAGAATACTTACCCAAGGAAATCATTACTTGGGAAGGTGTTGCTGTTTGGGCTTCGCGTGCGTGAGTTTTGTTAAAAACTAGGACTCTACTGTAAGTTTGTGATTTATTCTCCTGTACAACCTGACATCCAGAATGGCATGCCAGCTCACCACCCACCCACAGTCCATCATAATTTAAAGGAGATAGGCACTGAGCCAAGATTTGATGAAGTCACAGAAAAGTTAACCAATGGTTTCAACACTTCAGTGTTTTGCCAACAAGTGCCCAGAGAAGATTTATCCACCTTTACTCTCTAAACATCAATAAAGCACACAAAAAAAGATGACAGCATTCAATGTGCATTGCCATATAGCCACACACAACCTTCAACAGCTGATGAAGGCTTTTGGCCCCTTGTCTTGTCAAACCCAAAGTCTCCATCTACGTCTTGGAAGCATAAACTCTGATGAGTGTTACTGCTTGAATAGTTCTCAAGAACCACCATGCACAAAAAGACCACTTGCTCTGTATGGATACTCACAACAGGATCTTTTCCCACCTTCCATTTCTAAATGAGGAAACGAAAGTCTGGGAATCTCAGATAAACATGTATTTTCACCTGATTTGGGTAGGATTTTCCAAAGAACTGAAGGTGATGAGATTTGCCAATTGTAAATGGCACAACTCTTCCAGGCTACTTTCAAAAAGCCGTCATTACACTTATTTATCTTTGGATATATTACTACTACAATGTTTCTCTTGGAATGACCAAATATGCCATATATTCCCCAGAAAAATACAGTGTGTCAGTCTTCCCACTCAGCTTCTCTCTCAGTGTGGATGCAGAACGCCTTCTCTAAACCAAATAAACCTGTGCCACAGCACTCCCAATAGACTGAAACAACATCCTGAAAACACAGTTGGTTTAATACAAGTAAATGAATGGCTGCTTCTCAGTCCCTGGTGAACCCAGGGACAATTTGTTCATTTCAAATACTGAGTGAACTGGAAGATATCCCAGAAACAGATTAACATTCATGTCACCACAGTATTGGTTGCTCAGAACACATATGTTTGGAACTTGGCTTAGGTGCCAGATGCTTCTTTCTACTGTTTCCCTCAGCATCTGGAAACATTTAGCACTTCAGAGAGATCACAGACAAGAGATGTACTTTCAAACACAATTCCAGTTCTGGCAGTGGTTCCCAAAGAGAAAATGATGCATGATGTGAGAACTAGAAACACCTCTAGACCTAAAAAAAGCTCTTAAGTGACTGTCTGTGGAAAAACCTGGCTAGACAATCATTCAACCATGTTTGGAGAGAGGAAAAGTTCTTCCGCAGAGATGTTACGAAAGGACTCAGTGCCCTGATGCAAATCTATGTCCCACTTTCATATCCTACTTTTTCTAGATTCCCTGGGGAAAGGCCAATAGCTCCTAAGTGACTGTAGAAAAAGAGATCATTGCAACTCCCAAAGGAACAGAGACTGAAATTACATCTGACCTCTCCACACAGAGGAGAAGTGGAAAGGGGAAACGCACTTGGCTTCCCCAATCAAAGCTCAAAAATCTTCAGCCTGTGTCAGAGTGGGTTTGTCTCTAAACAGAGCATTGTTTCTTACCATTCTCTGTAATTCTGAAGACTTTGTAGTGAAATCACCAAATCCACTGATATCCACTACCTACTATTGTGTAACACACACTTCTACCTCCCAACTGAACATCTACAGTGGTCTTGCAGTCACAGTAAGAAAAGGAATGTCCACACAAGTTCCTCTTTTTCAGGTCAACAGCTGTGTCTATGAATGAAGAAAAACACATCATTAAGCCTGAGTTGCTTCAACCCCCCCCACTAGTTCACAGGAAACAGTGATATTCTTTTTTAACAGAGTGCTAGGTAAAGTACCACAAATAAATTAGGAATAAGACCAACAGGCTTAAAAACATCCCCAAACCATTCCACACAAAATTGTTTATAGTTTCTTTTTAGCAGTGCATTCAGTTGGCAGGCAATGACTGTGCCATTCTGGAGCTGGGAATGAGCTGTATACTTCTTTACTATAGTCAAACACAACACAATACAAATCAAATTCGTTGCCCCAAAGTGTCTTCAAGATCCTTTTCCCACAACCTTTTACAGCTAGTGAGATGGGTTATCAACTACAGCATCCTGCACTGCCTTGATAAAGAAGTGCCCTAGACAATGTGATGCTACTGCATCAGCAGGAACAAAGGTTCAACATGCAGTTATTCATGTTATTTTAAGTAGTCCCAGAAGGGATAAGACAGCACACTTTTAAAATACATATATGTTGAAAAAAAAAAGATTGAAGTTTGCTGCTATGACTTGCAGCACACATCTAAACTTAATACCTAAAAGAGAACAGCAGTGGCATGCACTTGCAATATAAGAGAAACCTCTGTTAGTAAAGATTTATTATGCTAATAACTAGAGCCTACCTCTTGTCCCCCAATGAAGAAGGACACTGCATATGTATATTTGAATTGCCAGAGATGAACAGTGGGTCACAAACACAACTTAAAATGTTGAACTGCATCAGCCAAATTGATAGTGTATGTATTATGTCTACCCTTTCTTACACATTTTTGCATAGTCAGTTCTGCTGCCAAAGCATTTCTAGAAGGTGAATACAGTGGATATGAAGCGCTATAATCACTGAATGAAATATGACTGATGCATTAATGCTCACCCAAATCTATAGATCTAAAGAAAAAGCGAAGAATTTCAATACATGATTTAGAAGTAAGCTTAAATACTAAACTGATCCTAAATTCACTGAGGGAAGCAAACTTCACAAATCACTGCCAACAGCATTAGCAATCTCCCTCCCAGACAAAAGGTCAACTTCAGATGCCTTGTTAATATGTATCTGGGTTTTACAAAGTTCTAATGAGAGAGCTGCTCTATGACAAAGGTGCATAGCCCTACAAAAAACAGAGGTGCTCAAGGAAAATGACAACTAAGACAAGTTCAGAATTAGATGACAGCTCTGAAGTTTCCAGAGCCTTACTCTCATTGTCCTTCCCCTGTTGCTAAATAAAAAAGGAAGATTTGAGGTGGCTAGTGAGAAAGACTTGAGGTAGAAGACAGATAATACTGAGGCCAAATAAAGCAGATGGACTATAGATATCAGCTGCCACAAAATTCACTTGCCTCTTGGTTTTTTTCAGTAAACGGGCCAAGGAAACACAAGAAAAAACAACCTCCCATCTGGGCTGCTATTCAGAGGAGGGTCCCTGCCCCCTTACTGCCAGAGCTCATTTAAGATGTCAATTTGGGCATCCAAACTCAGAAGATAATCTAAGTCTCTTTCTTTTGAAATTATCTGGGCCATATATTGCCCTTACAGCACTGATTTGTACCTCAATGGCCTTCAAAGCAGTTTTACCCACCTTAACCCTGTATTAAACATGAGTTACATTATTTTGTTGAACCATATCTTTTCACAGGCTAAATAACTTACTCAGAACTCTCTGTAAAACTTTTAATATTATCTTAAGTACAGAATTGGCATAGCCCCAAGTTAATTTTAAGTCACTGTGACAGCATGTTACAAATTCATGCTCTTTCTTAGGCCACTCGTGTTGTTCGGTAGCACGGTCTAAATGCACCCTGAGCTTCTGCAATTCTTTCACTTCAAAACATTTGGGGCCTTTTCAAGGACTTGTAAAGTCAAATCACAGTCCCTCTCTGTCTGTTCCTCCTTGAATGGAACACATTTCAAGAGTGATGATCTAGACCTTACCACCCAGTCTAACCTGATTATCAACTATTCATAGCTTATTACACCTCACAAACACTATTGACTACTGGAAGCTACAAGCTAACGCAAAGTGCTTGATGCAGGCAACATTAGGAAGGTTGCAAGACAAGTGCATGGTTACACATATGTTACGTTGTGTGACAAGCTACCAAACCAATTACACATTAAAAACAAATGAATCTCACTGTGCTGTTTTCAGAATGTAAATCCACATACTATGTTTAGTAACACATGTATGTAATGCTGAAATCTAACAAATCACACAGCCTACTTTACAAAAGAGCAGAGAATGAGTAGAGCAGAAAAGTGAGCTATTTTGTGACTTACAGGAATTTAAATTTCCATTTTAATACTTGACAATATGGGTGAGAAACGACAGTATGTAAACCATTTAGATGAGAAAACCAGCAATTCAATATCCATACTGCCAAACTACTAATGTCCCTTCAGACACTGGATACAGCAAAGGATGCACGCTCCATCAGTCAAGTAAGCAATAAATATAAGCATAGTCTCAATTTGTTACAGGAGAGTTAAACTGTTCAGTGGCTCGGTTACTCATTATTACAATCATGGTAATAAAGTAATCAAAACTTCAAATTCAAAGGCTGGAAACATAACTGCCTTTAGGAAAATTAAAAAGAGAAGATCCACTTCTAAAAAAACAATCCCCATTTGAAATAACCACTGGAGCAAGATTAATGGCCAGGTGTTTGCACCACTATGGGCTTTCTTGTCTCCCCTAAGAGAAAAAGGAAGAGTGGCTATCACAGCCAGTGAGAAGACCCTGATGTCAGGAACCCTAGAAAACATCCATCTTTTACAAGACCTTACATCTTCACCCTAGCAGTGGATTTGTGCTAGGCTTTAGCTATGAAAATAATACTTTGCCCTGTAGTAACTCCCAGAGAAACAATCTTTTTAAATGCTTCTCTGGTAGCTTGAGGCAGTGAAAATCCAAACGTTCCTTTTATGGGATTAAGAACCTGCTGTCACTGGTTTTACTTACACTAACCTCATGTATTCACCCTGGCTCCCCGAGTTCATTCCCAGGGCCATTTCTCTTGTTGGATCACTAACAAAATGAGCTATTAATCATCTTTTTTTTTTCCTATTGCCCTACACTTCCCTTTCTGCTTGGGATGCTCTAAAGTATCTTCCTGACAGAATTTTCCAAAGCTTCTTCTTTCAACTCTCCTCTGGGAAACATCACGGTAACCAGATATACAGTACGATGCTATCAAAGGCTTCTATATAGCAAATCTTGTGACAATAGAACGCCCCTAATGGGATTTGCATCCCAGCTCAATAGAAAAAAAGCACTGAAATAGCCTCCTCTTTTTTACCTTGTGCTGTAATCACCTGTTATGCTTTTCACTGGTACTTCAAAGTAATCCTCTATTGTTCTGTTTCTCTGAACTTCAGCTCAGCAGGGTTCAGCTTTTCAAAGCATCACAGAGGGGGATCTTAATTACTCATTTTTTTAATTTCTCAAACAAAACCTCAAATCCATTAAGCAACCACAATTCCTTTTAGATCTCTGAATTTCCCGTTGCTAGATTTGCAGAGAATTTAAATCAACAACAACAAAAAATAGAGCCTACTATGTCTCAAATTTTATCTAACGACCTCATTCTATCAGCTACTACTATGCTGAGGGAACCTGAATTGTGCAAAAGGCCTAGAAGATCAGCTCTGTTCTCGGCTTTGCCAATAACTGTCTAAAAGTCTGCAAAAATCAATGAGAGCTACTTTTCAAAATGCCCACACACCTTTGCTGCCTCTCAAGAGCCCTGATTCTGAACCAGAAGGGCACTAACTTGTCACACATGGGAGAAATTTGCCCTATCTCTGGAGTTTTAAGCTTAGGTTTATAAAGATAAATGTAAACATGCAATTCACCACTGAAAAGCTGGTAGAAGTCAAGCTTATACACCGAGTCATGGGCAAAGCTTGGTCTTGAAAAGGTCTCTTCCCAAAATCACTGCTATTGTGCATCCTGAGATCCAGATACTACTTCATTTCCAGGCTTAAAGCATGCTGCTAACCAGCATTAATCGGGGCCAAATTTTCTTGTTCCTAACATATATTATAGATTTCTTACCCTCAAGAACACTTGAAGTAACTTCTCTCAGACTCCTGCAGTTGAAGGACATTAACTCACTGCATGCAGTCCAACAACAGGCACACCACCATAAGCAAATGTTTAAATCTAAATTGAGTGGCACGGAACAGCAAATTTAAGTTACTAAATACAAACTAGAAATTATATTCCTATTTTGGTTCAATTGTGGGAAAATGAACTTCATTGTTGACTTATCAGGAGTCTAACATTACTTAGGGGAGAACAGAGCAGTTTAGTTGAGGCCAGCAGTAAGAGTTACTGCTAGTCTGGATGCCTGCTGGGAAGTGCAATAAAGCATACAAGTCCATGCGACATCCCAATCACCATTTTTATGAACATTTTCCTATTTATTAATAGTAGCTGCTCTAAATTCACTCAGGTTTTATGCCAGCTGCCAATTCTGAGTCTAGTACAAATTTGAGATATATTACAAGCAAGTTCAGCTAGAAATGAAAATAAAAGGTGAGAAAAAAGCATACCATATGCCAACAAGGCAAGTTCATTGCTGACAGGTAAGAGGGCGAGTGAATGGTTGTACAAAGAAATAATTCCAGAAGCATAGGTGAGTTCAACCACTGAAGACAACGGAGGACAAGGTATCCATCATGGAATGGGAAAAACAGCAATGGGGAAAGTGAGGTTATTCCCCTCCTGTTATTAAACTACAATACCCTTTTCTCTGCTGAGACATTCAAACTGCTCCAAGTAATCTGTTACCTTCCCCTCAAGTATATATATTTACTTGAGCTTTGCATCACCATTTGTATCTATATTTTATTTACCTTTACAAAGCAGCTCTTGGACCTCAACAGAAGACTTTCAAAATATCAATTACCTGTTACATTGCAGACAAAAGCATATGGAACATAAAATGCATGGGAGCATGTGGCATTCAAAGAGAGATAACTCTGAAATTCATGATACAAATTAGCACCTTTCTTTGATTACTCAGGAAGAGGAGGTATTGTGTAATTGGCAGTCACCTCAAGGTGCTATCAATCTATTCATTAGCAGCATTTTCACCAAGAAGTAGGCTGACCTTGACAGTAAAGTTGCCTCACATTCAAGATACTATTTAAAATCCAATAGCCACTTTGACTGTTGTAAAATGAGTATTGATAGAGATGGAAACTTGAAAGAATTCAATTTATGGATATGCAATCACAAGAGATGCAGTGTAAGAAAATACTGTTTACATAAAGACAATCCAGCACAGTTTGGATTTGAGTTACTACACTGCTGCCGCGGAAGTATGCTTCCTGCTGTCTCAGTACATAGAACCCCCCAAAATATAGGCTGAAATCTCCAGGGGGAACAGCATTCTTCCATGTTCATGATCTACAAAGTGTCACAAAATGCCTACACACCATGCATCCAGAAAAGTGGCTGGTAGGACAGCATAATGAGACATCTCTAAACCCCAAATTCCTTCACTGAAAAGAATGGTCCAGGAAAGAGACTATTTAGGGAGGTACTCCTGAAGGACAGACATTTTTGCAGCTGGTCTCATAGACATCTCCTTCCCATCTGCTTGTCCAACATTAAATACACATCCTGCAAGTCAGGATTCAGTAAGCCCATTCCAAAAGGATGTTGGTAGCTTATTCTGGTACATCAGCCAAGGACATTTTGTAAAACAAATGGCTAACATTTAAAGAAGTTCAACATGTCCTGATTAAGAGCTTTTGCCAGAAGCTTTTATTTGTGGAAAAAGATCAGACTCCCTTTGAGGAAGGTACAGTGGCTAATGTATCATAACCTTTGCAAGAACTGAAAGATACTCGTGGACAGGTTTTCTTATGCTAAAGCACAAGTGGCATAGTTTTCCTCTTCAGCCAAGCAGAACTGCATTAACCAGTGTTTTAATTCTGCAACTGAATTTATCAGTAAACCCACAGATATAAAAAGACCCAACCAGAAGTTTGGTGGAACCTAAGGGAAAAAAAAACCCTATTGTAATGTCTTTCTCAACAACCAAATTCAAGGATACTATTTAACAACAAACCTGCCATTCCGGAAATACAGCATTGATGGGAACTCTATGACTGCTGTAGCATGTTGCCATTATATTCTGATTCTTGAAATAACCTTATTTTTCAGAGCGTAACTTCTTGCTCTTTATAGCTGTCGCTGTCAACATTTAGGAATGGAAAGTACTCTTCAACACAGTTATTTAGCATGCTACAATCAAGCAAGGCCATGAAGACAATTCTGGATCTTTTGAGTAATACAGCTTGTAGGTGCAATGCTTTCAGAAACAGGAAACACTTTTCAGATCCTGAACTTGAGACAATTTCACAGAGGCGATTTCATAGCACTGCAATAATTCTGCCCCTTTCCTGGCACTTCACTAGGGAGACATCAAATAAACAGAAGCACTTGTGATCACTAGACACTGCTGAAATTCTTGGCATAAATAAGTAATTGAATTTCTGATTAAAGAGATTTTAAAGAGTGGAATCAAAATCTCTGGAACTTTCACTTACTCTCCAGACAGCCCCTTCAGTTTTCAGCCACTAAAACCTGGGCCTCCATACTTTCCAAACATAATGTAGAGACAGCTTCAGACTTTCAACCCACAGTCCTTTCTGTTAAAAACACGTTTACATTTGAAACCACTTGTGAAGCAGTCCTGAAGACTAATGTAAACTGGATTTTTTCCCTACCAATTTCTTTTTGTTAAACAGGATTCAAAACAGTAACTAGAAACATGCTGAAATACAAGCAGGAATTTAGGATGCGACACAGGGTTATTAAGGTAAGGCCCCACTGGATCCAGTCTTCCTTACAGGAACCTCCAGGACACAGAAACATGCAGCTCTGAGAAAAGCTGTCCCCATCTCTTGCAGGTGTTTTCTACAGTTAGGATAAGCACTGAAAGGGAAGCTTCCACTTCCCTGGTAAAAATAGGAAAATTGGCTGTATTAACAGCTACAGCCAAAGCACTTTTGAGGGATCTGACCAGTGTTCCCAGCCTTGTGCTTACCCAGAGGGTATTCCCAACCTTCTCCATCCACCTTACCTTCCCACGTGCAGTCTCCTTATATCAGCTCCACTTACTACGAGACCTTTCTCCCTTACCTATTCTCTTCAATTTCTCTCATCATTTGGTCTGTCCCCTCCTCACTATAACAAATAAATCCTCCACTGATCTACCAATGATTTATGCCGTATTATTCTTCATCCTGCTTCTGCAAACTCTCCCTTCTCCTGCATTTCGTCCATCCAGCCTTTAGGACAGCACTAATACTGTATGACTGTACCTTACACAAAGGGAACATGTTCTACATTGGTTCACTGCAGTAATGAATATAATAGACTAAAATCGTGGTAGTCTTTAGCTTATGCTACTTCACTATAGTCACTTATCCAGCTTGTATTCTAGGAGTAGTAAAAGCTGTCCCTGGAAGTGAAGAAATGAGATTTCACTGTCCTTCACAAAGCACAGGGAAGGAAGTTCATACAAACTTGTACAGATTGGAATAGTTCTTCTCAAAGTATGTCAGTAAAAATAGATTTCATACAAATCTGTAATGAGAAAAAGGCTAATTAACTGCAACCACTTCTTCTTGAGGTCAAGAGGAGTTATACCTGGGATGATTTTAGCCTAGAATAGCCACACTTATCAATATGATTGGGTTTTTTAAACTCAGGACATATCACATATCACATCACACCTTCAGTTTTACTTGACACTAAAGTGACAGGGCTAATGAAACAAGTTATTTTGATAGAACAAAACCTACTTGAAAAATAACACTTATGTCTCAGCATTCTGCACTCAGTATAACACCCAACATTGCTGTAACTTAGAGCAGTCAGTCAATATTTTCTCTTTCCTTTTTCCTCTGCATTTTTCCTCTCTGTTTTACCCCCAGTTTGTGTAGCTGGCAATATTCTGTGGATCAACAGCTCCACTGTTTCCTTCTCACACTCCTTTGTGAGATTTCAAGCATACACAGCTGGTCATCAAGTACTGTTTCTAAGTAGGTTTCATTCTTCCAGAACTTCTTTCAGTTCACATGCCAAAACCCCCAGGTTCTCCTAGTCCTGCAAGGGTCTCTGCTGCAACTCCTTCAGAAGCTGAGTCAGGGGGAACAAGACTGCTGACACCTACAGTAGTCCACCAGCAACATCTGTCAGGTGTTGCCAAAACCCTGTCCTGGGTTCACACTCCATGCCCCAAGGGTCACCCTGCCCAGGTTTAATTGCAAAAGGCAGACTTAAAATTCCATCGGATAGACAAAAAAGTATGATTAACATAACACAGCAAGCAACACATTGTAAGGTACTACAAGACACTAAATACTGCCATTCAGTAACTCTGCACGTCTGGTTTGCTGTCTCTTTTTTAACCTCAACCTTAAAAACACAGGAACTGTGGGACAAAGAAATAAGATCAAAATAATTACCCTTCTTCATTATTTAATACAAAAAGATACACTGAAAGACATACTGTAAATAAAAAAATATGCAGAATCACATCTAGAAACTTGACAGCCCTTCCACTGAGCAGTGCTTGCTGCCATTTCTTGCTGATATTGAAAGAGAGCCTGTTTGGGGCACAGTACTCATTCAGATGCTTTGATTCATCCCATGCAAGTCTCTCCTTTTCTCCCTGTCTGCCTATATAGGCATATAATTTAGTTTTACTGGAATTAGGAGCTATGAACACATCCTGCCCACTTCATCCCTTGCTCCAATTCCTTTTACCCATACAGCTACCTCCTGCCAGCCCTTATGCCTATGCTAAAATCAAATGACCTGGTCAGTTAAGAGGAATCTCTCTTCTCCACAAGGTTCCCAGCCTGATAACAAGTTAGAGATGGTTCCTGTGGTTTGTCAGAAACCTTCTGAAGGACTCCATTTCTGCACTGGAGGAATTAATAGCTCTGAGCTTATGAAGATTTACATATCTCTACAAAATGTCAGTAAATGTAGAGCTATCATAGCAGAAATGATGATTAGCACTGTGCATATTAAACAAAGGGGTACTGAAATCTGATCTGCATATTTCTGACACGCACACAAATTTCCACTGCTTTTACAACAGAATATCTACACGGTTCATTTTATTTTGATGAAAATTAACACATTTCACTGATGACCTTTAAAGGAACGTTTGCTTCCAGACTCTTTAAATGCACCACTGATCTACTACACTTTGTCAGCAAAACAATGATCATTCCTAAGATGCCTCTGAAAAGCTACAGTCTTACCCAGCTCAGTCCATAAAGATCCCACTGACGTAAGCAATGCAGAGATGCAGAATTTGCATAATCAGCTCATTTGCTGCATCCAGCAGCAAGGGACATATTCTGCTGATTCACACCCGCACCAGAAGGTTGCTCTAGTTAAGAGGAAATTGCCACATTGCAATTCAAGAGACATGAAGTACATTAGGTTGGTAGCAGCTAAGTAAATAAGCAAATGAAGATGTATGTAAGTTATTATTACCTTTGCTCCACAGACAATGAAAATGACCTTTGTTGAAAGGCTGGTTCAGAATCAGAAGGCAAAACTTCAGGTTTCCTGTAAGATAAATGTTGATTCTTATTAGCAAGAATATTGATTTTTTCCACTTTATTTTGCTTTTGCCATATTAATTTTAGTCCAACCACCTCAGAGCAACTCTACTAATTTCCTTGCTTCTTTTTCAGAGAGAGAAGCTGCCAAACTTCATTAGACACCTTTTAGTTGGTAGAGTTTTGCTAAACTTTTAATTTCTAAGTGACTTTTACCCACAGAAGGCCATCCTCAGCAGGACACCACATCCATACAGCACTCTCATTTAATCTCCTGCTTGCTGCTGCCGCCTGGATGCAGCGTTTACTGACACGAGCTTCCCCCTGGCCTCTATTAACTGGGAACGCTGTAGCTGACTCCATATGAAGCTGTCTCTAATTTAAGTCCAATATTCCACTCTCCTGATGGATGCAGAACTCTTTCTGCCATCAGTAGCTTTTATGCCTATGTTTTCATATCATGTAGAAGCTCTAATTGTGGTAGATACGCTCTGGTAGATACTTTACACATACAGAATGAAAAGCCATGCCCAAGGACGTTAAAATCAAATCTAGTTAAAGCAAACTTTAGCCTGTGATACTGCTAAAAACCTCAGTGGGTTTACCAGCCCAACTTAATTGGGTTCCTAAAGCTTCCTGCCCTAACAATATGTCCATTGTGAAGGTCAATAATAAACTTAAAAATATAAAAGCCTAAATATAAAAGGATTTATGATATGACCACTTTGGTTTCAGAATAAATACTTAAATCTTAAGACAGTTGCCTGGGGTGAGATTTGCATTATTCCACTTCCTAATTATCTTGCCAAAGACAGAGGAATACAAGTTTCCCCTGGAGCTTTACATCCTTAGGCCATCAGGTTAATGAAGTATTATTTGGTCATGTGAAGCCACTGTAACTGAAAAAAGAAAACCTCCATCACTAGAAAGTCTTTTGGACTTTTGAGCAGATCCAGTATAGCAGAAGGTTAGAGGTAAAGCTGTGGTTTAAGCCATACGACATTACTAGAGGAAAATCAGGTGGCAAAAGTCCAGAAGGTGCAGGAACATCTTAGGGAGTGAGTGGGGAGGGGACAATCTTTAAAATAACAAATGAAACGCAGGGTCAGGAGGCTGGGACACCACTATTCTGCATCTTGCCTTTCAAGTGGCTTAGGGTTTCACCACTGACCCGTTCCATGCCTCAGTTGCCTAAAACAGAAAAAACAGTACTGTCCTCCTTTTTAAGTATCAAGAGAAACACTACTGAAGACCTAGGTAATTTTTACTCCAGTAAAAAGTCTGCATGCTTATCACAGCTATCTTCTGTGTAGTGCTTTCAAATACCTTCCTTCATGTCTTCCACCTGCATCGTTGCCAAAATGGTCCACAATTCTATTTAATTCGTGTCTATAAGGGGAATAATTTTACTTAGGGAATACATTTATTTAGAAAAGAACTGAGAGGTCAAAGGACCAAGAAAACAAAGGAAAGTGAGTAAAACCTTATTCTTTGCATAGTCTGAACTGTTCTGCCTTGTCCTTCAAGTTTAGGAGAAAGGTAGAAAGCAATACATTCAAACTAAGTGCCAATTTCCAGCTGCCTCATGAAATGGGACCACAGCAGCAGATCTCCTAATGATGGTTAAGTAAGAAAGGCTGCCAACTCCTTACAGTAAACAGTGATGCCCTTTACTGAAAAAAGCCAGGAAACATGTTTCTTTTACTGATATGATAATACAGACACAGGTGTTGTAAACCTATTCCTCCTGGTGAGC
>NW_009934919.1:119163-140562 GCF_000696875.1 Nestor notabilis
CACAAGAGGCATTTCAGTGTATTCTATACCCTTAAGCCATATCAGCATATGAAAACACAGTAGATTTTTAGGGGTTTTTTTGCACATCAGGACAACTCTTGTTACATATTAAGACATGTTTTTATGCCAAAGGCTGGCTGTAGGTGTCCACACAGAGACTTTAAAGGCTGATTTTCAAAGATGTCACTTCCAAGAGTTTCCAGTGAGGCCTGGAAATGCTCCTGGCTCTTGTTCAGTAGTTGCAAAGAAGCAGAGGTAGATGACCCCCAGCACACACAATTAGAAGTTGGGTTTGTATGTTACGGGTTGGGTTTGGGATGGGTTTTCTAAGCACAGTTCCGGGTTGAAAAAGTAGAGACATGGAAATTATTGTTTCTCCTGCTTTTAGAAAAGTGAATGTTGCAGTCACTTCAAACCACTGCAATTAATGTATGATAAAATGCTCTGATTAACCCTACCAAAATGAGCCTAAATGTATATTTATTAATGGTGTTTGCTGAGTTTATATAAAGCTGCACAAAGGGCTCAGTCCTCGGTAGATGTGAAACAGTAATAAAATTGGGCTGCAATAATTTACAACCATTGCCCTAAAAACTCTTAATAAACTTGGACTTCTGATGGCAAAGACCACGTCAATGGACAGAATATGCAACATCCATCACTCTGAGAAAAACTGATGAGAGCTCACTGTGCCACAGCTCCAAGCACTCTACTGGCTATTCGTTTGAAAACAAATCTACTTCAAGGCCATTTATCTTTAAAAGCCCTTAACAAATTAGGAAGCATCTATCTCCTGGACTGTCTGCCCATCCATTTTTCACAAAGATAATTACCACTCTGACCCAACCATTAACAAAACTGTGCTCTATTTGGACTAATGGGAAAGAGAATTCTGAAAGCAAGAAATCAGGAGCAAAAACAACCTGTCCCCACTTACGGGTATCTCCACTGAAGAAGCTTTTTTTAGCCTGTTGTTAAAGGAGGAACAAGATGGTCTCTTGCATAGTTTCTTCCATTTTTAGTATAATTCTCTCTTTCCTTATGTACTTTTCTCGCAGCTTTTGCAGACTGAGCAAATTCAGCCATCTGCAGCACAAGCAGAAAAGAATAAATTCCTCCAAATAAAACCTCCAGCTTATTCTTGATGTTTACATCAACACAGAGAATGAATGGAGCCAAATTCTTCAATGCAAGTCCTCTTGCAGAGGAATAAGCCATGTGGTAGGACTCCATTTCTACTGGACAGGAGGACAGAAAGATGACTATAAGAAACGTTTACTTGCACTTAGGGAACCAAATTTGTTCCTCAGCTTGTTTTGCTTATAAACCTTACAGTCTTAGAGGCATAACTTTTAGACATTTGTATTAACAGTTGCACAACTACAGCAGCAACCAGTTATATGCAAAAATATAGTTGAACAAATCCTTTAGTAGACTTGGAAAATTCTTAGTCTTTGAATAAAGCTGGATCGTTTTAATCCTGCTGGAAACAAAAAGAACCACTTCCTTGGTCCCTTTTACTTTCCTTGGTTGCAAATCAATTGATCAACAATCCTTACAAGCCCCTATTGGGACCATCAGGGAATAATCCAGCTCTTCCTGAAAACTTCTCTGCTTTCCAACTTTTATTCAGCTGTCCTTCTTTGTCAAAGTTTTTCTCGTGGTTGCTTAGAAAGGACTCGAACCAAAGGTGTTGTGAATGTCTCTGACAGCCTATGCAATGCCTTTTTACCCCATTTTAACTCACTCGGAAGAATTCCAATATATTTTGGAGCACACATTTGCTATTCTAAAAGCCTCCTTGGCTTCTCCCTATCACGTTACACTCATCCAGCTATTCTATAAATATTTATAATATCATTATGCATTTTTTATTGATTTCCCCTTGTCACATGCCAGTCTTCAAGCTGTATGTCTGTCAGAAAGCATATGCAAAAGGCAGATATATTTTTAAAGACAACCTTTTCTCTGCTAGCCTATAAAATAATATATGCCCCTTCTTTGTTTCCTTCCAGTGTTAGAATAATATTGCTAGAAGTAATTTGCATGATGTGAGGTACTCCTCACATCATGAAAATAAACATATAAATTCATATTGAATTTCCTGAGGGGGAAAAAGCTTTCATTGCTTCAAACAAGCGGGCCTTGGGGAAGGGTCACTGCTATTTCCAGTCTCTGTGAAATGATGTAAGTGCTAACGCCCAACAGGGGATAAACTGTGCTAAGATACCGACATGCCTTAAGTTGCTAACCAAGAATGACTCCAAAGTCAGAGCTTCAACCTAAGCAACTCGAGGTTTAGTTCATTGTTTGGAATTTGTGCTTTCCTCCTTTCCTTTCCTTTTTTCTTTTCCTACAATCAATCAAGAATATTCCACAACGAAGTAGATCTAGTACAGAGGAGGAAGGAGGAAAGACACAGTTAGTACAGGGGACAGTGATTTTACCATTAATCGAGAAAGCTGAATGATGATTATAAATGGTCAGAAAATTTCTGCACTGGTAGATATACACCTAGATATCCAGGATACTAACCAAGATCCCTTGAAAAGATACTGCAGAAATTTGGGTTACCGATATTCCTAATCATATCACAGATGGGAGTCCAAATACACAGTGACATCAAATCTACTTGTTGGGATATAAAAAAAAAGTGATTTGGTTTTCAGTACCATCATTCAGGAAATCCCTGCCCCACAGGTTTGGTTTTTAAATGAACAGACACTGCCTTCTAAATGTCAGACTATCTGGGAAGGGACAAGGCATTATTTCACAATTCCAAAACAGTGACACTGATAAAAGACAGAGAGCAACAGGCTGAGACAGCTCTTCATATGGTAGTTGAAGTTTCTTCTGCTGCAGAAGAATTGGCATTGAAATTGTGATTCTAGGAATTCCACATCAGTTGTATTTAGTGGGAGCCTATCATAATAAATTCTAAAGACAGCAGATGATAAACCCAGCAAACATAAGATAATGTTCACGCAGAACTACGCTGCGGATAGATAAGGCTACAGATCACGAAAGCAAAATTACTGAAGCAGCTTGCTGTGCTGCTGGTTTGGGGTTTGGTTTTGTGCGTGTTTGTTTTTTAATTAATACATTAAACTCTCCTTTTTAATTAAAATATAATCTACCAAAAGTGCAGAAAATGTCACTTTTATTTCAAAATTCTTAACATGATCTGTGGATTGAAAAAAACTTGGCTTCTGTGTAGTGCTAGGCATTACTAGGTCAAACAAAAGCTGGAATAGGAACTTCAGCTATTGGTGAAGCAGATGTCACTAACACAGGATAACAAGTGAGCTTATGAAGGTATGAATTACGACATCAAGAAAAAAATAATTCATGATAATGAACTAGTATGGACAATTTTAACAAACACTTCAGGAAAAAGGATTTTAATACTGATATTCCTTAAACTAGGAACATGGCTTTACATACTACTTTATTAAAGGAGCCCACATTCTCACTTAAATGAAGGCTCATGTAGAAAAATGCCAATGATTACACCTGAAGTATTCTGGGTTTACATCAGGAAGAGAAAGGACACTAAGATGGTACCTTTTGCTGCCTCCAGTGGCAGAAAACTATGGTAGTGTTGAATATAGAGCAAGGAAAAATACTCCAACTGCTCACTGCAACCTCAAAAAGCTTCACAGTAAAACTTTGTTCATTTTGCTGTATTAGTTGTAGCAACACAGTTAGCTTTTTTCTTTGACATTCAGCAGTATTTCAGTGCAGTCCTAAAGGGCTATTTGTTCCACCTATCACTGGAAAACAAAAATCCAAATCACTCAGAGTTTCCACTAAAATAATGGCAACTTATTGCCTTTTTTTTAACCTTGCCTTTATGAAAAAGCAAAGAGATGCTCAGCACATACTCAGATGTTACCTAAATGCAGAGAATGTGGGATTTTAAAACTAAAATAAAGACGTTTGGGGGATCAGTACCAAATCTGCATAAATTTCTTCCAAGTAAGCACACATTCCCACCTGCTAAGTCCAAAACTGATGCTCTAAAAAGAACTACTTGCCAGCTTATTGAAATGGACCATTTCATTCAGGGCTTGTTTTAAGAGCTACCATCCACTTCCCAAGCACACTCAACTGGAACAGCCTCCACATCAGAAATGGAGTAAATGTTTGATTAGGCAAAAACTAAGAAGAATGAGTCCACCACAGTAGGGAGCATTCCCCAGTTCCCAAAAGGGTTTCTTCATTGTGTTGCTTTCTGGGTTTTTGCTTTCTTTGAGACACTGAAACACCACCACACGTAGTTTCCTACCTAATACACAGGTGAACTTCCTAACAGGCAATTCCCTTGCTGATGTAGCAATTATTCTTGAAAGTTTACTTCTGCCTCACAAGACAAAATTTTGATTTCATAAATTACTGTCTTTGGCAACTCATTGACAATGAGCACTATCTATGTGGAAGATAAGGGGGGAGCTCAACCCAAAACTTAAGCTTATCTGCACTATAAATCCTTGGAAAAGCACTTAACATTGAATGTTAAGATACTACTTTTTAAGGTTACCTCTCAGAATAAAACCTCGCTTTCTACTGAACAAATAGTGCACCTTACACAAAACCACTTGTCACTCTGCTGTTCTCTTTTGTGAACTAGGTTTTCGCCTTCCCTTCACCGGAAAACCCAGCGCTCTGCTGCAATACCAGGGAGTCTAAAAAGCATCATTTCAAATCAACACTCTGAATTGTAAATGCTTCACATGTAAGAAGTTTCACAACCCCTGCAGAACTGCTACTGTGAAAATGGAAAAAACTTTCAAGTCAGTAGAATCCACTCCCTACCTCTGCGCTCTCACTAACAAGGTAGTTGTCTGCTTTAATCCAGAGAAACAGTTAAGCGTGGACTATTGTATTAATTATAGCCACTATTTAGAAAACACTGTGTAGCTGCATTTTACCACACTGAATCCCAAGCCTCCAAACAAGCAATTTAATTTTCCTCGTAAGAGTGACAAGTCCAATAATAAACCAGCACAAATTATGCAAAAGGATCACCGACCTTACAAACATGCTCTCAAACTTATTGAAGAAATAAATCAAATATGCATACCCAGCTGCTTTCCGTGCAAAGGCACGGCTACCCCTATCCATGCATTTTAGTGTTGATTTTTTCATGTAAATTCTATTGATTTTTAAATATTTTACAGCTTTTAATTCTCCAGGCAAATTCCAGCAAGAGGAGAAGTCAAAAAAAGGTGATTTGTGCAAACAGTCCTATTGACAAGCCGCAGTGTTGTATTCTCTGGAGAGCCCTCTACAAGAGTTTATATGGATGAATTCAAAGCAACTAATTTTTCCACCATAAGTCACAAACAGGGACATACACACAGGATAACCCATCTACGTTATCAACCACTACTACTCACAGAACAGTGCTATGCCTTGCAATGAAAACTGGATGCCATCCAGAGGGACCTTGACACACTTGTGAGGTGGGCTGATGCCAACCTCATGAAGTTTAACCAACCAAGTGCAAGGTCCTGCACCTGGGTCGGGGCAATCCCAAGCACAGCTACAGGCTGGGCAGAGAAGAGATTCAGAGCAGCCCTGTGGAGAAGGACTTAGTGGGGGGTGGTTGATGAGAAGCTTGACGTAAGCTGGCCTCAGTGTGCGCTTGAGCCCAGAAACCAACCGTATCCTGGGCTGCATCAAAAGAAGTGTGAGCAGCAGGTCAAAGGAGGTGATCCTGCCCCTCTGCTCTGCTCTTGTGAGACCTCACCTGGAGTATTGTGTCCAGTTCTGGTGTCCTCAACACAAGAAGGACATGGAGCTGTTGGAGCAAGTCCAGAGGAGGCCACGAGGATGATCAGGGGCTGGAGCACCTCCCTTATGAAGAGAGGCTGAGAAAGTTGGGGCTGTTCAGCCTGGAGAAAAGAAGCTGCGTTGAGACCTCAGAGCAACCTTCCAGTATCTGAAGGGGGCCTATAAGGATGTTGGGGAGGGACTCTTCATCAGGGACTGTAGTGGTAGGACAAGGGATAATGGGCTTAAACTTAAACAGAGAAAGTTTAGATTTTATATAAGGATATAAAGAGCTTTTATATAAAGTTCTTTACAGTGAGGGTGGTGAGGCACTGGAATGGGTTGCTCAAGGAAGTTGTGAATGCTCCATCCCTGGCTGTGTTCAAGTCCAGGTTGGACAGAGCCTTGGGCGACATAGTTTAGTGCGAGGTGTCTCTGCTCATGGCAGAGGGGTTGGAACTAGATGATCTTAAGGTCCTTTCCAACCCAAACTATTCTATGTTTCTGGTGCTCTTCTGGAGACTGTGAGGGCTGTTTTTCACCTCAGTATGTGATGGGACGCTTCTTTTAATAAAAATTCCTATAATCCATAGCTGTATTTCTGAGTGCTTGGGACTTCTGCTCTTTATGAGTCGAACACCTCAGTCTGGTCAAGCAGAGTAAGATCACACACTTCCCAGTAGTAAATCTTCAGTTTTAGATAACTTGTTCCAGCATTGCAAAGAAAATTCATAGTGGGATTGAACTCTCCAGGGCAACACTCAACTAAACTGAATCATAAGAACTGTCTATTCAAATATAAATCATAACAATCACACTTCCTACTATTACATATATGGAAATGATGCTTGTGCCCCATTACCAACTCTCGTTTGAAAATAAACCCATCCCAGTAACCAATCACTTTGGTAGGGTAGCAAGGTACATAAGCCCTGGTGGGTTCTTAGATCGACACACTGATACATGGCCCATGTGCTACTGCAAGGTTTTCAGCCTGGTTTACCTCGTACCCTTGCTGCTTGTTCCACAGATGTTGCTGGACCAACCATCCACCCATCATTCTGTGCTTTGTGCAAATAAGACTTTAATTTCAACCTGGGCACAACAAAGTTCAGAATTAGCTGGAAGCAGCGTGTTTGGGGGGTTTTAAACCCAAGATGTTACCACCTAATCGGTTATGCTCTTCCAGTTTTCAAGACTACTGGTTGGACTCAAATTGCCTGGTGATCCAAGACAGAGACGAGTAAGGGTATGGGACATTAGTCAGATATAGTCCATCCTGTGGCATGGAAAAAACAGCCACCTGAGGAAGAAGATATGAATAGGGAGTAAAATAGCAGGAGAAGGGACAATCTTCTGCAGAATGGGAAGTCTAGTCCCCAAGGTCACAGAATTTTACACAACCCTTCTCAAAACAATATATAAATGCTTTGCTACTCATGGGCAAGTCCTCTTCTGAGACAGCACCAGTTTTACACCCTCTAAGTATGATAACATTTAGAAGCTCTTAAAAGACAACAATTAGACATAGAGGCTTGCTATAAAAATACTGATAGTGTTATGTTAAATTTGACTTTGCTGTTTAAAATTTCTAGGCACAGATCATTAGGATTGGAGCTTAAATCTATAACATTTCCATTTATCTTCAGGCTGAAAAATAAACACAAATTACTATAAAACATTAGTTTCTAGTTTTGACCTTCTTTCCTCAAAAAGCTAAAAAAATATATTTACTTTAGAGAAACTTTAGGAGCCACTGACTGACCTTTTTAGTGCTCCCCCAAAAAGAAAACCCAAGACAGCAGCTCACTTCCTAGCTGTTTAATAGCCAGGTCTAACATAATGTCCTCCTTGAATTTTAAAAGCACAGCATTACATTCTCTGACCACACCACGCTAACAACACTTGTTATCTGGGATATCTCTATATCCAGGGACACAACTAGACATACAAACTCCCTGGCTGACTTGAGAACTTCAGCCATTATCATCAGCTCAATCTGTACACTGCAAGAGTAAGGTGACTTCAAGGAACCACAAGGCAGAGAAGGCAGACGTCAGCAGTCTCTTTGGGCAAACTGGTATAAAGCACAATACCCTCAGCAAACATTCAGCTCTGCACACAGTATAATGCCATCTTATTTCACCTACGATCAACAGAGATCTTTGGGTATTTTTTATAAGATTCACAAAATTTAATAGATACCTAATGACTTACTGACCAAAGATTAAGATTCACATGACTGTGTAAGTGCTTGACTGCTCAGCACTCAAACCCCCTGGCTCTGCTGCCACCAAGCACTCCACTGACCCGCCACTTATTGGCATTAATATTTCCTATGCAGGTGCATAGGATTCTCATTTCCACCCATAGTAAGATGCATCTGAAGTTTAAGAGGCTGACGGAACCTGATGCCTCCTTTGATCTCAAAATACCACTATCCACCAACTAGACATTTCTCTACTGATCTCATTTGAAGGGCGTGTTTGAAGCAGCTGCTCTCAGAGCATACCTAACAGATCTGGTTTCCTTTTTAAGAGCTGGGAAGGAGCTTTTATGAGCACAGATTAATAGCTGGAGCACTCCCTCAGGAGGCTGATGACCCACACTAAGGTTCCTTCTCTGTCAGAGGGAATTGACATCCAAATCCCACTTTGGTCTCCTCCCCAGACATGACGTTATTCTCAGGGAAGCAGATTCTTCCCTCCCTGCTCCACAAGTTAAATAAATTAACTGTATTCTTTTCATAAAACAGTTAAACAGAAGGAGCACATGGAAGTTCGGCTGCAATCCACTGAACTGGGTACAGTTTGAGCTCCAACCTTTACTTACCCAAACCTCTCTTTCACACCTTGAATAAATCCTCCAATTACTTCATCATGGTAGTACAAGAACCTTACACCCATGGTTGCCTCCTTTCTAATGTGTTACGAGCTTATGTTTTTCCAGAAAAAAGCATAACCTCTGGTTTTGTGGGATATTTTTGAGACGAGAAGAGTGGTTCTCTCACTATCTTCAGAAGATTTGGCAGTTGGAGTCACAAGAGGAGGAAATAACTTTCTGCAGCACAGCATAAGATATCTAAATCCAACAGAGCAGGATTTTAGATGCTTCGTTCTTCCTGCTGCTCATGGTTTTCCCACTGACAAGCTCAGCCCGATTCCTTCTTGGTACACTTATTCTGATGGATTGTAGTCTTTCTACACACCAAATTCTCCATCTGCCCTGTGTGCACAGTCTAACTACCACACTCAAGACGACTACACTGCGGCTAAAAGTCGTATGTGCATTTCTGAATAGCCCAAGGGCTAAACTCCAGTATAGTGTTGCAAGCACAGACAGTAACATCCCATTTTCAGAAATGGAAAAAGAGGCATTACGTGACTGCAGGAAGATCACATTCCTGTTCAGCAAACGAGCAAATACTAAAAACCAGAATTCCTTTCTGCTTCTCAGCCTGATCTTATAACAAACATTATGAACCACAGATGGCTTCTAGCCAAATTCTAGTTTGGACAGTTTTACTAACCTCTGTTTCCCTGTTACCCTTCAGCCAGCCCAGTGTAATACAGTGTATCTGACTGTCCTGAACTCTTGTGTACTCATTAAGCACTTAGTTAACTGCACGTAGCATTCAACTCGGCTACTACCATGGACTTTGGAGTTGGTTGTTTTTCTATTGAAAAGGTTCACTGAGTTTAAAAGAGTTGTGTAAATTGTAAGTCATCTCTGCAACCATCAGTTATTTACTCCTCAGCTGTAACTGGTGAGATTGATGAGAAAACCCTCACTGATTCCCAGGATCTCACCTCATATGCTTTGGTGAAAATCCATGCTGAGACAGTAGGTTCTGCAACACCTTCTGCCACTTTGGACTGGATGCCAGGGAAGACGTTCATGCCCATACCACCTTTTCAGTCTCACTGTTTTCCCAAAGCACATTCGTCTGTACTTTGAAGGGAGCGGGTCTGATGCAAGGTCAAGAGTGCTATCTAGAAGGTTCAAAACAACAACAGGGGCTTTCAGAGTGGTCAGAACAACAGCCCACATAGGCAGTGGTGGTAGTGGGAGGGTGTTTAGAACCCTAGGTCAAGATTCTGGTAAAGAGTGATAAGGAGGGTAGCTTCTTCCAATGTTATCATGAGATTCTTTCTAACAGAAGTAGGAAACAAAGGCAAGGACTGTAATTTGCCAACAACCTTCACAAACGCTTCACTTCTTAAATAATGTCTTTCGTTTTCATGAGCTTCATTTTATTATTTCTAGAGTTTGTTTTTTACCTAATGGAGGCAGCTCAGTTCTGCTGCCGGTTTAAGGACATTCTATAACTTTACATTCATGTCTTTTAAACAAAACATTTTTAAGACCTAATTCTATATTTTTTTATAAATAGATAAATCTACATCTGGAGAAAACAAGTTAACATAAACAAAAAGCTAAAAAACCCAAAGGCATTGAAAACTGCATTACATGATCAGCCAGGGAAGGAATTTTTATGTAACCCGGACAAAGTTCCTCTTCAAATTTTATTCTGCAGTATGTCATTTTGTTGCACCTGGCAGAAAAATAAGACCTAAAATCAAAGTACTGTGGACTGAATAGCTCCAGCAAGCTATTTGGTGGGCTTACTAAGATCAGGAACTGGCCAAAATTTGCATTTTGGAATAAAATAACTGTATGATGGAGAAACAGAACAACGCTGCTGAAATATTGATGCTTCTTCTAGAGGTATCAAAAAGTTACTTCATGTTGAAAATTTTGAAATGAGAGCTATACATCCTTCATCTAACTTTTACGCAAGATTGAAAAAGCCCTTTGCAAGTAAGTGGTCTGACAGAATTACAGGGATCACTTTGTAATCTGGCAGAACAGGATACCATATACAGCAAATACAGGCTCAGAAGAAAGCAGGGCCCTCACAACATGCCTGCAAGTAGACTCCTTACACAAGTAGTCCCACCAAATCATTATGTCAGTCAATTTCCATAAGATACTTGTCACACAAATAGGGTTTTGTGTAGTCACTACACAAAGTCTATGATAACTGCTTTTATTACAAGCCACTTGTGCTTGTTTATAGTCCCTTCTTTTGACATGCTGCAGATCATGTATAATTAAAGATAACTGTTACTCTCTTCCTTCCTCCGCAATACAGTAAAGCCTGTAAACAAAGACAAGCTCTGGGGCCATTAAGAGAGGTCCTTGTTTGCAGACTGTCTTTCCAACCAGCTCCTTCAATTTCAATACTAAATCTGTCAAGCTTAATTAAGAGTTATGGGGCATAACCATTCCAAAACCATAAATCCATACAGCAGAAAAGTAACATGACTGCCATAACGAACATGTCTCTTTAAATAAGCAATATCTCTTTCTGAGACCTAATTTAGGTTCCTTATGCACAACTTCGAATTGTAAATATCTTTATTGCTTATCCTGCAGTGAATATAAAGACCATCATAAAGTAATTTCATCCTGATGTCTTCTGCTTTATTTGACTATTTAAAGTGGACCTCAATGCATATCCAGGTGCTTACACTGCTAATTCCACCCAACTTCACCATCGAGTTTTGTGATCCTTCAAAAACTCTGCGCTTCAAAAATTGCATTTCTCTCCAGCTTTAACATTTTCTTTCTAAAGGCTACACCTTTTGAGTGTGCACAGCTGTGCACACCTCATCACAGCCTCAAGCAGAATGGTACCAAGAAAGTATCTAGAGCTCGCCAACCAAACCACCTTTAACATTCAGCACACCCACTCCGAGACACCAGTGACCCACTCCAAAAAGTCCACACTGTAGTGTAGGGTTAGATCTGAGCCTAAAGCCACCTTACTCATTCCAGAGACACTACACATTTGCTTCCATTTTAACAGCGCTTGGATCTGCCACTAGAAGCTCTGCAGAATCAGTGTCCTAGCGAGCATGAGACCAATTCACAAAGGCCAGTGCAACCCAAATCACGTTGGTACTTTCCACAAGAAACTGAAATTTAAGACACCTGCTGACAGTGCTTCAAAGGCTTGAAGCTCACAGTATTTGACAGATATTAAAAACAACGGATTTTTGCGATTTTCAGTGTTAAAAGCGTCCCACGTACAGTCTTAACATTAACTTTCACTTATTTAAGGCAACTCAGGGGCCTTTACAGCAAAGAAGTTACACCTGAACATCCAACTCCTAAAGGCTTAAAAATAGAAAGGTGGTTAAGACAGTACCATATTTATTACTGTTTCTTAATCATTTTTGTTATATGATTGCATAAGGAAACCTTTGGCTACCCTCATCTGCTTCATGAACTAACAGAGTAGTTCAATTTATAGAACTGCTGATCATCTAACAGTCTACAGTCAATCCCTAAAACAAAAGTTTCCTTAAAAACTTAAATGGTTGACATCTTGATGAGCATTTTTCATGTGTTAAGCAACATTTGGGTCAATATACAGAGGAAATTATAGCTGAATATCTAAATGCATAATTTATGCAGACTAAACATTAGCTGTATAAGATTTTATCAGCTATTTAGCAGATCCAGAGAGGCACGGGAAATAACACCCTGACCAGTGAGTTCATACCTTTTGGGAAAAGATATTGAGAAAAGGAGCTAAGCCTCTTTCTTCTTCATTACCCCATCTGGAAAATGTGCTTAATAACAACGCTTTGCACTTAAATTTCTATGTGGAGATCTGAAATCACTTTACAAAGGTGCATAAGCATTATTATTCTCATTTCACAGTTGGCCTCACTAAGTACAGAGATTTGTAGCAATTTGTATGAGAAGCAGCGCTCTCCCGTGAATAAGAGACTGAAATTATCTCCCCAGGGTTTTCATCCTAGCTCAGTTATAAACTTCAGTCTACACTGATATCCACCAGGGCAAAACTAGATACAGTCCATCTGAAACTGGTGGGTTTCTGTGTGGGAAATAGGAGCCAAGGCCAGAAAATCATGACACAGATCTGTAAAATTTTTGCCTAACATTGATCTAGTCAGTTAAAATTCACTTTTCTGGACCACTGGGGGGATGGTCATCACAGCATTCAGACACAAAAATTTTCACAACGAAATGAAATGGCACCTTTCCAGAAGAATAAGGAAACAATATGAAATACAGCAGCGGACTGCCTGGCGTTTGATTAGGAGAACTCCTTAATTACCATCATCGTATTTTTTTCTCCTCTTCTGTTGACAAGAAAATCTTTCACCCCCATTTCCTGTAATACAGTTTTTTTTCCTCTATATAATTCCTCTTCTGGACAACAGCTCCTGCACATGGCAGCAACCTCACCTATGGGATTCAGATTTTGTCATAGAAAGAACTTCTGTTTGATAAGTCCAAGGATTCAGGAAAATATGAAGAATACCTCTTCTCTGCTAACTGGAATCATTTTAGAATCTTTTACTCTCAAATATTGCTTGGTCACTTAGGTTGTACTTCAACCAACATTCCCAATGTCACACCAGATTAAAAGCTAAAAATGAGGAAGCATGACAGTATTTATCTCTTTTAGAATTATGGAAACAATATAAATTGTGCCTCTAAGGCTTACTGAGAGAAGATTTTTGAGGTTGCAACTTTTAAACTATTATCTATTCTTCAAAAAGCTACTTACTTGCAGGGTCTGGCCTAAACCACAGCAGCTCACAAAGTCAAAAGACTCTCTCACTCTTAATAGCTTCAGAAATACTCCACTGAAACGTGAAATCAATCTACCTATTTGTATTTGTCTCAGCTGTAGTAGCCTGTACACGTAAAGCTTTTATGGACAAGCAATTTTGTTTGTAAAGGAGAAAAAAGCATAAACAAAAGTGATCTGTCAAAACAACAAAAAAATCTTCAATGCTTTTAATTCAATCATAGTTCAGTAAATTTGATACAGAATATGCGTCTGAAATAGATCAAACTGCTTTGCCAAGCCCAATCTGTCAGACAAAGAACAGAAAATGACAAACTGGAGTTCTAATAAATCAAGATTTTTGCTACAGAGGTTGACACCTCTGCAAAGTTTTGTAATTCATAATTCATAAGCAAAAGGTCAAGAGGCCTGTTAAATAATTTAACTGGCATAACAGAAGAGTTTTCTTTCATTTCTCTTACACTTCTCATAAGCACAGAAAAGCCTGTTCAAATTAGTCAGAAGAAAAATCAAGTGCTGAACCCTCCCGCTGTGGTTTTTGTAGTTTATTTCAGGATAGCATCACCTCTCTTTGTGTTACAGTTTTGTGTTGAGGCATGAATTCATAATGGATTCATGCCCAGTGCAATAACTGCTATGTTGGGTCTTCAGAGATTTTAACAATGCTTCTTTACACAGTTCTCTCTATAACACTCCTTGACAACAACTACTGCTAGTCAAGCTTTAACACACAAATGTGTGCTCATGATGGTGACAGGCAAGAACAAAAACTTTGGGTCGTAAGTGTAAACCTAATGTATTTAGTTTGACCACCAGCATGAAGATCTCTTGATCAGTTCTACAACACACTATGGTGAGTAAGTCTTTAAAGAAGGACATCTCAGTGACAGCTCCTGTCCCTCCCCAGCAAGGGCATTACAGGGTCCCCCACCTAGGAGCATCTCCTCTCCACCTAACTTACAAGCTTAGAGAGGATGTCACAGGGGAGCCCTGCACTCTGCCTAAATAGTCACCAAAAAAGAGAAGTTGCAGAAATTGCTGCTGGTTTAGAGTACTTCTGTGGTTAAGAACTTTTGCTTCTGCTCCGTTCTAACTGCACTACAACCAAATCGAAGTTTCCTGCCAGCAAGAACTATTGTAAATATATGTTACTTTCAGCTTAACAGCTTTCAGGCTTCTTATGCCACCTCCCACTTCTTCCCTAAAGCCACAACCGAGATCTTTATCAACTAGTATGACAACACCTAACAAGGGTACAACTGATAAATTGTAGGTTTGATCCTGTCTACAACACTCTCGTGCCCCCAACAGATGGTTCATCTGCCTGATTTTGGAATAGGAGGTAGCACTGTGACTAAACATAGATGAACAGAAAAAAAATGTATCATACACAGGTTTTTATTTTAGAAAGATATTCAAAGAGCATCTCTAATTATGGGCAAAGTGACAGGAAAGAAGGATGAACATCAGTCCCACTCATTTTCCAGTTCTGCATGTGAATACGAATAAATCTTTAATAAATATTCATAGTTTCTGCACCAGGACAAATTTAGAGGAAGCAAAGGAAGTCAAAAGAGAAAATAAAGAATGATGGAAGCATAAAAATAACTGTGCACACACACACATGTGCACATATGCACCCACACACAAAGCAAGGCATACTTTGCCATATGGGATTACAGCTCTGTATTTAACTGATGGATTAAGCACCAAAAATGAAAAAGAAAAGCTGAATATTACTTTTTTAATAAAAATAAGTCAAGGATTTAAAATAGAAAAGCCTTTTTAATGAAATACAAATGGCATTTAAAACTTAATAGCCTTCAGGTCTAATATAAAAAGTCAAATTATTTAAAGAAAAGAAACTTTCTTTTAGAATCACAGACACTTCTAAGCACGAAAGGAAGCACTTGCAATGCAATGGGTCCTACTTACAGAGTCTGACTATGGCAAACACTAGTAGTACTAATGGAAGAAAATACATATGCCTAGAAGCAAAACGATAAACAGTTTAAATCAGATTAAACTGAGAAGCCATCAACTTTCTCTTTTAACAACAGTTAAGAAACATCAACAAATCTAAACACTCTTTAGCGACGAATAAATAGCCAAATCGAAATAGATCTGTAGGGACCCTTATGCAGTAATAAAAAGGGTTACAAACTTTGGGGCAACTTCTCAAGATTAAGCACTGGTATTTGCTGGTACCAGTGCTGACTTTGCTGCCTGGGCTGTCAGCAGTGTGACTCAGGAAGCACTGGGACACACACAAGCTGGCACACATGGCTGCTGAAACAGTCTCATAACCAGACAAATATTTCACTGGCACTATCATGTATTGTCCAACCTAAATTTACTCAGGCCCTTTCCAAGGGCTGTCACAGTGTCAAAATGACTTGCTCTCTGCAGAGATCCACACGCACAGGCGGGAGTTCTGTGCTGGTTTTCTAAAGGACCAACATATCACTGTGGAAGCCTGTATAACTGACTTCCCTTCACCCTCATCCCATTTTCCCTGACACACAGTAGGACAACAGGCTGTTTTGATCATTAAGGAGAATATTTAGAGAAAGGAATTCGACATATTAAGTGTTTCACCTTCAACTAGACAAAAACAGAAGCTAAAGCTTCAGTAAAGCAGCTCTTAGGTTGCAGTCCCTCTTCCAGTCTTCCTTCATACCCAATATGTTGACTTTTAGGCTTATCCTACCCCAAAACTCCTCCCAAATGCAGTCTTCTTATCTCTGAACTTACTGGAATAATCAATACCAGTAAGAGTGCTCACACACTACAGTTACCTTCAGTAGCTGCATTTGATGGGTTTATAAGAATCATGTAATACCAAATAATGCAAAGGTCTTTTTTCTCAGTCTCCCTAAATATTACTTTTTAAAAAGATGCATCAAATTCTTATAGCCTAAATATTTTAAGAGCATGCCTTCCCTTATTTCCTTTTTCTGCTATAATGATACTCAAATAAAACAGGTCAGCAACACTTCAGATAATTCCTTTTTTCAAGAGAAGATAATGGTTTAGATAGATTCACCCTATCTACTGTAGTATGCAATATAATTAGGAAAGTTTCACACCTGTAGTTTTTAAACCAATGAAGTTTCAATAACGAAAACCAAACCAGCAGAGTACAAATGCAGGTTTACTTCTAATTCTGTATTCCTCAGAAAGCAAAAAAGCTAAAATCACCACCATACACAATACAATAAAACTACATATGGTGCTTGACTTGCCCTGCAAAAAATGTCCTGCTGAGGCCTTTTTTTTACTTTAATAAATATAAACTCGTACTTCTCTTAAGCATTTTGAAATTCAAATGACAATTCAGTTGACTGCTTATACCTCTGTAGACAGACAAATGAATCTTTTCTTCTAATTACCTTACTTCTCTGATGTGGAATGCTAAGAAAAAAAATCCCATACCTAGGTAATTTAAGCATTAAAAAAAGTGATTAAAATGCCCCATTTGGCACCAAATGCTACCATCATAAAAACAAATGAAGGAACCCGAATTGCGTTTCCACTTTTTGAATATCCAGTTCAAACCTAAAAGCCATGAATTTCAAAATAATGCACACCTGAACTGAGTAACTATCCAAACAGTCTTGAGTGACAAAACAGAAATTGCTTATAATGTGATGTGACCTCCAAAAATTGGAAAACACTAAACATAGAGTTCCTTTAAAGCATATTTTTCAAAAGCTCTAATAACTTCTTTTGTTGCACCTGAAAAACAGGGATACACACATGGACTGGAAATCTGACATTAAGCATCTATCTGGAAAAGGAGGCATTCAGGAAGCCACCAGTAAACCAAGCAGTGAGCCTGCTGTAACATCTGCACAATGAATTATGCTAGAAAAGTTAAATGAATACAAACGAGTAGAGGTCAGGGAATTTTTGAGTGTGGCAGCATATCACTTCAACTGCTTTGCATCTTCAAACCAAACCCCACTAAACAATATAGATACATAGACAGACAGATAGATAAAGTCTCCCATTAAATTAACTAAATGCACAATGGCATTAAGATCACTTGGCTGAGACAGCTGTTTTTACACATAGAAAAGTTTTCATCAGAGACAATGCAGGGGCTGTATATTGCTTTCAGGTACCTTTTCCAAGTCCTAAGTGAACAACAGCCAAGCCATGTAACTTCACGTCTCAGCGCACAACAGGATTCCTAAAGCTCCAGGTCAGACAAAGCTGTTATGCCAATACACCCAGGCGCACATTCTGCTCTTCAGCCCCTTCAACCATGTGGTACGGCGATGACCATGGACAAGCACAGAAGTAAAACTGTCCCTCTCCCCAACATCTCCCTTTTATGCATGGAAACAGCTCAAGCATTCATGTGGTTCGGTCTCTCTTCCAAACGCCACGTGGCCTTTGGGTCCATGTCCAGCCCCACCCATGATGTGCTACATCTTCCAGGCCCATGCCACATAAGAGTGTCCGCTGCCCCTTCTCCAGCTAACTGTTCTCCAACCCTGGCCTCACTTCATCTGCTGTCTAGAGCTCCTCAGTGTGTACAACCCTGCCACTCAACACCTCACCCTGCCCCGTCAGCCTGCCGAATCAGTAGGTTTGGCTTCTGAAGAGACAGTGCTGACATGGAGGGTGGAATTGGAAGGGGAAACAGGCAGGAATTTGGTATGCAGAAGAAAGGAGGGGTGAAAAGTAACACCATGTGGGTCCTGATGGTAATGACGGCAAGATGGGTATCATATCATATGCAAAGAATTAGGTCTCTAAAGTCTAGTAGCCTAACTTAATTATCAGGAATAATATTTGATATTATTATCCTAATAAAAGCAGAGTATCCACAAAGTTAACATTAGAAGTCATGTAGGTGAGTGATTTTGCAGTATAGTTTGCTATTTGGAAGAGTCTATGAGACATTAACAGAAATTCTGGTAATTAGGAGTTTGACAACAGTAAATTGTGGCTAGAAACGTGATAAATTTGGCAGGTCTCCAGTTTGAAAAATGGTTCAATCTACCAATCATTTTGTTAAACTTTATATTGCAAAATTCCCTAAACAAAGACCTGTTCATTCTTCTGCAAAGCTCACAACTTTATTGCAGCTCAGCATACCAAAATTTCAGCTTTTGCTAAGCAGATGTGAAGAAGAGAAAATATCATAGTATGTTTGAGAGAGGAACTGCAAAACCTGGCCCACGATGCATCTCCACATCCTCTTCCTAAACCATCTTCCAAGTATGTATATACCTGTAACTCTTTGTGGAGTTTGGTTTAGACAATGCAGCAATTCCTGGTGAGGGTTCTGACCAGAAATTTGGGGTTCAGGTAACCCAATTCACTGCATGGGCCAAACGCAATCTCCAGCTATGCAAAGAAACAAGAGAGACAACTGTCAAGTAAACAAAGAAAAAAAAACCCTTCAAAAATTGTAGTTGTAATTCCCTGTTTCTTTATTAGAGGCCCTCATATTCTGCCTGTCAATGTATTATGGACATACTGTATATGCCTGAAAACATAAAAGCAGCCAAGTTGGAGAGACAATAAACAAGTATCTGCTTATTTGCCTCTGGTTTTCTATGTATAAAACAGACTGATAAAAAATAAAATAATGATAAAATAATAAAAAAATACAGACACATCTTAAACAATGTTCATACAATTTGGTGGAAGTACTGGGGGCTTGTACAGAGTCAGAATGTGAGAGATAGAGATAAATGTGAGCTGTTGAGCTTTCCAGTGAATGCAGAAACACCAGCCTCTTTTAACCCGAACTCTCCATCACACATGCATTTAATATGCCTGATATTCCAGTGGAAATTTAATTTGATGTCTTCTGAAAACAACACTTCACTAGGACTTTAAATTATTCCCCAGGGGGGACCATTTTACTCCAACGTGCTTTGTTTACTAGCTCTGCTGCTTCCAGCAAGCTGTTTGATAGATGCCAAAGATGAAGACGCATTCTGTAATGTGCATTTTTGGATGACTGAAGACAAAATCCTCTGCTTCTTGGCACTGTTTCCCAAATGATCATGATTCTTAAAGCATTCATTACTGTGTAGTAAGGCAATCTATATTTCTGTCAAATCATGTTATTCACAATTTATGGAGAATAAAGATTATAAAGGACACTTCAATGAGCAACACAACACACACAAGGAACCCTTTCTGCTCTAATTTTTATTGTCCCTAGTGTCCTTATTATCCTTGCCCTTAAGCAAAAGAGAGACAGACCATTAACAAGTCATCCTCTTTGAAGCAAGAAATGGTGGTTGTACAATAAAGTACTTGGATATCAAAAATAAAGCATTCTAAGATTATAGGAAAGGTGAGACCTCACTTGGAGTATTGTGTCCATTTCTGGTGTCCTCAACACAAGAAGGACATGGAGCTGTTGGAGCAAGTCCAGAGGAGGCCACGAGGATGATAAGTAGAATCGAGCACCTCCCATATGAAGACAGGCTGAGAAAGTTGGGGCTGTTCAGCCTGGAGAAGAGAAACTGCGTGGAGACCTCAGAGCAGCTTCCAGTATCTGAAGGGGGCCTACAAGGATGCTGGCGAGGGACTCTTCATCAGGACTGTAGTGATAGGACAAGGGGTAATGGCTTTAAACTTAAACAGGGAAAGTTCAGGTTAGATACAAGGAAGAAGTTCTTTACAGTGAGGGTGGTGAGGCACTGGCACAGGTTGCTCAAAGAAACTGTCAACGCTCCATCCCTGGCAGCGTTCAAGGCCAGGTTGGACAGTCTTGGGTGACATGGTCTAGTGGAAGGCGTCCCTGCCCATGTAATGGGGGGTTGGAACTAGATGATCTTAAGGTCCTTTCCAACCCTAACTATTCCATGATTCTACAACAGCCTTCTGATAACAAGAGAAACAGTGTATTTATATTCTTTCTTCACACATTCATACTGTATTATTACTGTTTCTAAAGCAACAGCTACAGGCTCCAGTGAGAAGCGGAGTTTCACTGCAATGGTACTGCCAAAGAACATAAGAGGTGCTCTGGATTTGATGAGCTGATTTCTAACTAGATCTAACTGCTAAAAGGAGAAATGCAGATCAAGTCACTGAAACCAAGTGTCACTGGCTGCATACTTTGAATAATGCTAGTAGCATATACAGATAGGCAACAAGAAGTAATTGCCTCATCATTAAAAGAAGTCCAACCTTGAAATTCTGTCATGATAAACTCATGTCATACTTCACAAGCAGCTGGACAGGCACATAGGAGATTTATAAGAACAAGAAACAAAGCCACAGCAATGATTTGAGCAGTGCATGTTGCTCCCACTGGTTCTAAAAGCACCAAAACATCACCCATCAGCTATATCCTCACCTACTGTCAGTGGTCACCATTCTCATGCTGGATGCTTATTTTTGAACCAGAACCTTTTGTTTGTGCTCTCTTTATCTCAGCAAGGGAACAGTAAGTTTTGTGAGGGAACCAAAAATCCATTTATCAGAATAAATCATTTTTTAAAATAATATAACCACCACAGACCTATCCAACATACATTTATCTTTACAAAAAGGAACATTTTCCTGCCACTTGTTTTCCTACTGAGAGTCCTAACAAATAAGCTTTTACAGTTACTTTAATAAACTCCTGCAGTTTTTCTTACTGTTTTTTAAGACGTATTAAAGATCTCAACCATCCTCTCTCAGTGCAGGCATGATAACTGCACCAGATGAAGCTTTGGCAGTTAGCATTACTCTGTAAACAGAGCATACAATTGTTATTTGCCATTGCAGTTCTGTGACACTTTTCAGATGAGTAACATGTCAACGACAAAGGCACAGACCACAAAGTCACTCTGCAGAGAGCTGCGCTAAGAAACAATACTCACCTTACCTCCCTGATCTGCTCCTTCATCAGTTCATGGCCAACACACAAATACTGGCAAGAAGGTTTATACAGTGGCTCCCAAACTGTTTTTTAAGGGGAAGATTAGCTGGGGAACTTCATCCTACTGCCAATAAAGCTGTAGGGA
>NW_009934920.1:0-13055 GCF_000696875.1 Nestor notabilis
CCGGCTGGGCTTAAACCACGACACTCAGTAAGACAGAAAAACTCCTCCTTCAGAAGTTCACTGGATAGCATGGGGAGGTGTACAACATTCTTCAAGTGAAATAGTTTTGTTACAGTTTTATTCTCCAAAAGAATCCAGAGCTCTCTGGCCTACTGCATAGGGTGTCCTACTACAAGGACTAAGTATTCTTCAGTTTTCTCCTTGTATGGTCTATTTTCAGTTCAATATAGCTAGATTTCCACTGAGACCATAACATCATCTGTTTATGCATTGTCAAGTGCTCCCAAGACCTACTTCAATTGTTTTTCTAAGTGTAGGGCCTCTGCTGTAGGTCCCTCAAATAAAGTGCGTGCAGTATTGATCAAAGTCCTGCTTGCACTCCATGCAAGATTCAATATATTCCTATTAGAGGGATACAAGCAGAGCTTGATCTTTAGCAGGATAAGCAAGCACTCTACTGCAGGAGACGATAGAGCTCAGTAGTTCTAAGTGGTTTAGAGTTTTGTCTAGTCTTTGGAGACCCATCTAAAAGTCACAGGCAAGATGAACAACACTTCCCCCCCTCACCCATTCTTACAGTCAGCCATGGGTATGGAGGCACACGGCACAAGTTTTCTTCCTATGTTCACTGCCCTCAAATGAAAACCACGAAAAGAAATTTTGTGTGCCTTAAGTCTAAAACACATAATCATACTCAGCAGTCAGTACTGGGACCAGTGCTGTCCAACATCTTTGTTGGTGACATGGACAGGGGGATTGATGCTCCCTCAGCAAGTTTAACACCACCAAGCTGTGTGGTGTGGTCAACACAACGGAGGGAAGGGATGCCATCCGGAAGGACCTGAGGCTGGAGAGGTGGGCCAGTGCAAACCTCGTGAAGTTCAACAACCCCAAGTGCAAGGTCCTACACCTGGGTCAGGGTAATCCCAAACACAACTACAGGCTGGGAGAGAATGGACTGAGAGCAGCCCTGAGGAGAAGGATTTGGGGGTGTGCACTTGCAGCTCAGAAAGCCAACTGTATCCTGGGCTGCATCAAAAGGAACATATCCAGCAGTCTGAGGGAAATGATTCTCACAAGAAGACAGTCTTCTTGTGAGACTCCTCCTGCAGCACTGCTCAGCTTTGGGGCCCCAGCACGAGAGGGGTGTGGATGTGCTGAAGGAAGTACAGAAGGGGGCCATGAAGATGATCAGAGGGCTTGAGCATCTCTGCTATGGAGATCAGGCTGAGAGAGCTGGGCTTGTTCAGCCTCGAGAAGAGAAGGCTTTGGGGAGACCTTGTAACAGTCTTCCAATGCCTAAAAGGGGCCTACAAGAAGTCTGGTCAGTGACTTTTTACAAGGTCACATAGGGCTAGGACAGGGGGAATGGCTTTAAACTGAAAGAGGGAAGATTTAGGTTAGACATTAGGAAGAAATTCTTCACTATGAGGGTGGTGAGGCACTGGAACAGATTGCCCAGTGAAGCTGTGGACACCCCATTCCTGGAAGTGTTCAAAGCCAGGTTGGACACAGGGGCTTTGAACAAACTGGTGTCCCTGTCCATGGCAGGGGGTTGGAAATAAATGTTTAAGGTCCTTTTCAACCCAAACTATCCTGTGATTCTATGATACTCTGCCAGATTATCATTTCCTTCCAGAAGTTTTGGATAGCTATGTTAGAAACCTGTACACGATATTCTAAATTTCCATTAATTTTGCAACTATCCAATTAATGTCTGTATTTTAACATGTGCATGAAGAGGAATTCAAACCAATCTCAGCCATCAAGGCACTGCCATTCACTGATTGCAGTTCAGATGCTTTCCCCATTTGAGCATCATTCACAATAGCAAAAGAAACCAACAGAACAACTCATTTTGTTCAAGTCCTTCTTACCTCATTGGCTGCAACTTTGTTTCCATTAAGTCTACAGGATTTCTGGTTTTGCTACTTCAGCCTTTTCAATAGCTTGTTAGTGGCTTTTCCTCCATTTTTGAAGGTTTAATTTAAGTTTGTACTCCTGTGCAAAATTTTCCCTGCCACATTAATAATTATCTTTCACAGCTACTACAGCTGAAACACGAAATACAGTGGATTTATGACAATATCTAAGCCAAGGTTATACAGAATTGCATTATCCAGTTCTTTGTCTACATTATCCCTATTTCAGCTTCTTAGAAGAGCTGGATTTCATTTAGACTGTAATTAGGATCCTGGCCTCCAACATCAGTGAACTCTGAGGTATTACTGTGTGATCACATAGCACGTGCGGGAAAACCAGGGGATCAGGCCCAGTCAGCACAGTTTCATGAAGGCCAGGTCCTGCTTGACCAACTTGATCTCCTTCTGTGCCAAGGTGACCCACCTGATTGATGAGGGAAAGGCTGAGTGCTTAGTAAAATGATCCCAGTCAAAGCTAATAGCCCACTTCACAGATAGGGTGATGGTCACTCTACAGAATGTTCTCAGACACTGGCAGAACTGCAGGGTACTAAAGATAATCACCATGGACCCTGGAAACAGTAGGATCCTTCAGTAGGATACCAAACCATCGACAGAATAATGCAAGCTTTGGTGAATTTGGGGAAGGTAAATAGTTTCAGCTAGGAGCCCACCAAGTCTCAAAGAATCACCCTCTAGTCTAAAAGCTGGTCAAGATGACACAGGATCTCCAGATGTGTTGGGGAACCACCATTCAACCTCACATTGGATTCAACTGACGATATGAAAGTCTCATTTTCTTTCTGGCACTATATTCATGTGTTTCAGCTTCCACCAAATCTTAGCATTAACCAATGAATAACTTAATACAGAATAGCAAAAAACCCCATCGTTTCCTGAGAAGTACAGTTTGATTTCAAATGTCAACACGGCTTGATTGAATAAAAACGGAGCACTTACACAATCAAGATGTTAACTCAGTAGGTAACCAATCTGTACCCTGAAACATGAGTAATAGTAAGCATCCTGGTATAACTGAATTTTCCACTAGTGTTTAATGACTATTCAAGCTTATGTAGAGCCAAGTAGTATACAGCAGAGCTCATAAACTGCTGAAGTACAGAGGTCTTTAACAAAAAAATTCTTAGCCAAGACTAAGTCCAAGATTAGACAAAAAGACTCATGATAGAGTCCACATTCAGAAAACAACCCAGGACAAATAGACTGACTTTGAAGATAAAGAATATCTGCTCTTTAACTTTAAGTTAAACTGAGCTGTATCTGTTGAGGAACTGGTCCATATGTTCAAGGGGTATTTTCCATCTCCAGCTTTTATGATTCATACATAGATTGCAATTGCATTGCTACAGGGTAAATACATTTTAAATTAGACTATATAAAGAAGCTCTAAAGTTGCCATGACAGTTGCAGCAAAATGCCTTGTCGTTTCTCATTACAAAGCACAACCTATCTTCCTAACCAAATTAGGTTTTTCGGCTATTCCTCCAAATGTAGCCTGCAAATCTATTTTTGTTGATCCACCTATTGTTTCTTTCAGATTTGCATGGTTAATTATCTCACAGAATGATCATCATTTAGATTATTAAAACAATCCATCAGCCAACTTTGTTCTCTTTCATGTGAAAAACAGGAAAGGTGAAAGGGTTTAGAGAACTTTTTGTCAGGACCTTGTTTTAGAAAAGCAGAGACACAGTTCTATGCCATCAGCTCTGATCTGACCATCTTCCCTAGACATGCCCCCAGCCCCAGACTTGCCCCTGAACAAGGCTCAGTGCCAGCTGTTTCTCCTCCAAAGTTTAGCCTTACCCCTCAGCTAATGTTTGCTCTGGAAAATCATCAACCCCTTTGTTAGTGCAGCTGATGGTAGATCCAGCCACAGCCTTTTGGTTGCATTTCCTTCCCAGGTTTAAAGCTTCAGGAGTATGAAAGATGAGAGGCACAAAGAGCAGAGTCCATCTGTTACTTTTAACTAGGACAGGGAGGGCAAAAGTCTCCTATAAATAACTTCAACTCTTCTGCTCCCACGTATCTTCCAAACTCTAAAAACACTGAATAAAGTGGAGGGGAACACAGTACTATGCATGTAGGCTGCAACTTGTCATACTGATTATCTTTTGCATCAAATTGATTGCATTAACCAGAGAGCAGAATTTTTAAGACATCTCTATGAACTGTTCATTCCAAGAACAATTAAATCTAAAGTAAGAAGATTCACGACAAATTGCTGACAAGTGTTAAAACATCATCTGCTGGCAGCTTTTTTCTTTTAAGAAGATGTCATAGCAAAGTCAAAACCAAGAAGTCTACAATAGAAGATATCAAGTGACATTTAATAGAACATGAGGCAAGATGTTCATGTGTAAAATCCTTTGTCGATCCTTGCCATTAGTCAACACACACACATAAGAGGATACTACAGACAGTGTAATGGAAAGACCCCACTGTAAGACTATGTGCCATTTCAAACAATTTTATCTGAAGCTTATCTGACAAGAACTGAAACTTGAGAAGAGCGAGGAATAATGTTGCTAGATTCAGCAAGGAGACAGCTTCCTTAAAAGACTCGCAGATTTAAAGAGTTCTGAATTCAATCAATCCAATATAGAATTTTTTTAGAATTCAACTGTGTAGCTGTTCTAACAACAAAACTAATTAAGCCTGGTAGTGAATGTTCACATGTCTTGCAGCTGATTGACTTTAATCTAATTATTCCTTAAGCTCTGGAGTGAGCTCATCCCTTAACTAGGAAATCTGAACAGGAGAGAAAGTTTAGCCTCATTCTTGGGGAAAAAAAGGCAACAACTTTTGCCCCATTGTTAGGAAATCCATAACATCATTCTCCCCCACGAATTGCCTGATGGCTAGTGAAGGGTGATCTCATGCTTTGCTTTGCTTTGCTGTGGCATTCCCTCTCTTCTGCTGCAGTTTTACAAGTCACATAGAAATGTCAGGAAGGTTTGAGAAACCAAATTCGGTCAAAGTAGGCCATGTTATAGGGAATAGTCAGCATTCACAGATAAGTTAAACTTATTGATATTCTACTAAGAAAAAACAGACAAAAATGTTATGGGAGGAACATTCCAGGAAGTTCTCAAATTGACTTTCCACAGTTTTGAAATGAGGCTTCCAAAAGAGGGAGAGCAGCTTTCAGTCACAATACAATATGTGACACAGGGAGAATTTTGAGTTTATTGGTTTAAAGTTAGTAGAACCCTATTGATTTCAGTCTTTTAAAATCATATAAAAGCCTCCTTCCAGGAAAAAAAATAGTTCTGAGTGGCAAAATAACCACAGCTGACAGATACTTTTTGGAAATGTTTCATGTCTATGGAAGTCATAACAAATGCTATTACTCTCCCTCTTTCCCAGCACACACACTTCTCTAGGCAAAGCTGAGCACGCTGAGCAGATTCTTAGCATAATGCACTCATTTGGTATTTGTCATCAAAAATAATTACATAACAAGTGAATAGAGTAAAAAAGTTAGCAGGTCTAGAAAAGAATTCTATTAGGGCAGCTGTTTAGAAACATTCTGAAGAAAAGCTTTCCCCCTGCATGCTGATTTTGAGATTAGCTATAGACGGAATCTTCTGAACCTCAATTTGAAAGTGCAACAAAACACCAATGGTATCCCTGACTGACTAATGATGAGAAAGAAAACCCGTTATACTGCCCTCTCACACTCATAGAGGAGAAAACACAATATTAGTTAGGTCTTAGAAGAGTCCTCTTATGTCTCCATAACCATTACATCTAGAGTTTCAGATTTATATACATAATCAGGAGAAGTTTAACATAATTAGTTATCAAGACTTAGGTCATCTTAACTTCTGCAAAGTATGCACTCTCCAGACTTTCAAGTATTATAATACTAGACTCACATACTTCTTGTGTCATAGGAACTAATGCCCAAATCCCATGTTTGGTGAAGGATATGTATCTCCAACCCAGAGTGGTCTAGAGGGACCAGTTATATAGATTGCAGAGGACAGTTAACCTGCATTTTGTCATTTACACTAACCCATACCACATAAGCCCTGCTTTTAAATACCTTTTTCTTAATGTAAGTTTTAGTTTCTTTCCAAAGATACACAACTGCTAACACAGAAGGATAAGGAGTACTGATGCTATCAGGTGAAGTGTTTCTCCACAAACAGTAAGAGGAAGAATGGGGTTAGATCTTACCTGTGCTATTGCTTCCCTCCAGGCACAGGGTCTTATCCTGCTTGCAACTTATGAAACAGTTTTATATTCAATTCAGTAGGCTGATTGGTAATTTTGCCAACATTAACAGGTAACACTCTTGGATGAAGAACCTTTGAATAACACTATGTACATTAACTCATATTTTGCCACTGACCTGAAGAAAGTATCCTTTTTTAGTTCTCTCCTTATTCTGCTTTAAAATGCCTTAGCTATTCAAATTAAGTTTATGTTGTACTGTGCTTGGCAACAGATACAACAACTCCTAAGCCTCATTTGGCTGAGTTCTCTTCATACAATAAAAATAGCTTACACATCTTGCTGTACCTATGCATTTAGCTGAGTAGCCAACACAGTGTGCCACGCTCTTGTTACTTGCATAGCAGTCACAGAGATTAACAGATCTGCTCTGCCTTTGCCAATGACCTTGGTGAAGTTGGGTTTGTTGGCACAGGTTGCAGAATCACATTGCTTTAAAACAGATGCCAGGTTCAGCCTGCTCTTATGATGGCTTACCAAAAGCATCATGCTAGGAGCAGTGGCCCTCAAATTTTACTGAGGAAGCCTCAAACTTTGAAGCCAGAGACTCCAGGTTTCCAGTTCACTGAAAGAACCCAGCAACGTCTAGCAGAAGAAATGAGCAAGTGCTACAAGAGGCAAGACACACAAGTAAACCCATATCTATTAGTCAGATTTGTACTTGACTTGGCTACCTACTTTATTAACAGCAGACAAAATCCTAAAAAGCTATAATGTCAGTAGCATGGAATATATGATGGATATAATAAGAGCAGCAAACTTGGAGCATTGACCACAGTTATTCGTTTTTTCCAATCCCTCATTGAGCTTACAAGTATACTAATTCTTTTATACATCATGCCTTTCAATGAGTATTTAACTAGTTAAACTTGCCTCCATCTCAAATTCAAATTTGACTTTATCTAAGGTAAGCCTCGCTGAAATTCTGTGAGCCCATTTGATAACATGTCAAAAAAGAACTCAGGTTTTTCTCATTCCATACGCGATTTTATTCCATGTGCTTATCCAAAGATGATTTAAAACTAAATGCAGCTAAGATCAAAGCACAATGAGACCCAAGTTCAAATGTTGCAAAGTTATGATGATGCATGGTTAGAGATGTGTATATGTCTGAAAAGATGTATGATGGAAAGGAGGTATTTAGGGATTTTATACTCAATTTATTGCAAAACTGACAAATTTCCCTCATTAACTCCGATTAAGCCCACTGAATTTTGCTAGTTTTTTGGTGATATGCCAAGTGCCAGGAGGCAGTAGCATATTTCTGTGGCTTGGGTTGTCTGGTCTGCTTTTGGAAAGTTGCCAGATCTCATTTGACCTTTATAATAAGGTTTAATCCTAGTAGTTGGACTAAGTCACTCATTTAGAGGAGCAGACTGGTGCGGCTCAAGCCTAGGTCAACAGTGAAGAAATGTTGTTGCCATTTGACAGCTGTTCAGTGGCTTCTGGGAAAATTGTTGGTGTTCTCAGGACATTTTCTAGTGGACAGACACTTAACCTAAGGTTTACTGCCACAGTTTGCAGTGCTCAGCAGAAAGACAAACAGCCGAGTCATCAGGGACACAGTGACTTTCTCAATACTGACTTCTTCCAAGTCAGACTTGAAGGGAAAAAACCCAAGATTCAAAACAGACAAATACAGGAATATTTATACTATTTGGAGCTAGGTATCTTCCACTAGTCTAAAAGAAAAGTGACTTCACAGGAATGCATCTTCTGAGGCATTGCTAATAAGTGCTCCAATAACCTTTGTGTTCAAGTAACATGCCAGATCCCATAAAGGAAACCCGCTATTACAAACTCCCTGCTCTAAAAAGTGGTGAATTGGCCCTGGTCCCGGGGGGTTTTTGCCTTCCTCTGAGCTTTGAGCACGACCACTTGTCAGGGCTCCTCTGGTCCATTCTGGCTGTGTTAGTGCCTGCTGCTCATGCACCATGAAGGTGGCCCCTCATGTCCTGCAGCTGTGGGGGAGAAAGCTTTTTATCCCCAGCAGAGACCTGCGAGTGTCCTGGGAGCTTTTTGCCTTCCTCTGCAGCAGTGAGCAAGCCCCTTAACAGGGCTCCTTTGGGCTATTGTGGCCCAAAGGCTGCTGCTCCTGCTCCAGGCAGGTGGCCCCTCATGCCCCCATCCAGGGGGAGGAAGCTTCCACAACTCCCAGGATAGCCCCTGGGGGTTACTGCTTGTCCTCTGTTGCGTTGAACACAGTCCCTTCTCAGGGCTCCGTTTTTGCCTGCTGCTCTCGCACCTCCAGGGCACCACGTGTGCTCTGGAGCTCTTTGGCTCCATCGCCCAGTGCAAGCCCAGAGTGGGAGCAAGCTCTGCTCTTCCCTTGGCTCCATTTCCCTGGGGGTTCTGGCTTGTGGACCGCAGCCTGTGCTTGAGAAGGCTCCAGCCTTGCTGGCCCATCAGCAGTTGCCACTTTCAGGAGCAAGCTCTGCTCTTCCCTTGGCTCCATTTCCCTGGGGGTTCTGGCTTGTGCACAGCAGCCTGGTTTTAGAAGGGGTTGGTGCTTGTAAGCACCAGCTCTGAAACGGAGTAAAAATAGCAACCAAACCAAAACTAAACCCTATCCCATAACAAAAAATAAGATAACATAAGATAAAATATAAGAAACCAAACCAAAACAAAATGGAATGATAAAACAAAATCCTGTTTCCACTTGTAAGCTTTGTGATTTGTGTCCATGGAAGTGTTTATGAAGCTGAAAACCCCTGGCATTGCAAGGGAATAACAGTGTCATTGTTACGCAGCTCAGGGTGAGCTTAGGGCATGGAATGGGATGGAGTGGAATGGGATGGAGCATCATGGCATGGAAGGGACTACTGTAAACTAAAATAGAGATGGAATAGGCTGCGCTATGTGATGCCTACAAGTCTGCATGGCAAGTGATGCCCCAGGTTTAAGGGGTCCAACCAGGAGAGCAACTCTCTGCAGTGCAGGTCCCAGACCAGTCCAGGAGATGGGGACAGGCTCAGCTACAACATGGCTCAGGCAGGAACTGAAGGCCCCAGAATGAGCCGAGACACATCCTCTGGACCTTTGGCATGAGGCGGTGGGGTGGGGGTCCCAGCAGAGATGGGTCCCAGCCACTGAGGCCTCTGAGCACTCCCAAGACCCTGGCAGAAGTAGACCTGCTCTGCCCATAAGGTGTCCTTTAGACATCGATTCTTGGCCTCTTTGGAGGTTGAGTATCAGGATCTTCTCTCTGATGCAGTACTGTTCTTCTTAGGCTCTTGTGTTTCAGTATGTTTTCCCACGGGAAACAGCTCAGGTATTTCTAAAAATGAGTACAAGGAAATAAAACCAAATCCACAGGGAACTGAACAGGTATTGCTCACCTCAAAAAGATTTGCAACCATTTGAGGAGCATGTAGCATGTCCTGCTTCAGACTGAGGCTTCCAGCCTCCCTAGTGCTAGAGATTTGGAAATCCAGCTCAAATGGATGAACACGGAAGACTTCAATGATACCACACACGTTGTCTTCTACCCTGGGGCCTATGGGGACGTTTAGGTTAGACATTAGGAATAAATTCTTCCCTGTGAGGGTGCTGAGGTGCTGGCACAGGCTGCCCAGAGAATCTGTGACTGCCCCATCCCTGGCAATGTTCAAGGCCAGGTTGGACGAGGCTTTGAACAAACTGGTGTCCCTGTCCATGGCAGGGGGTTGGAACTAAATGTTTAAGGTCCTTTTCAACCCAAACCATTCTGTGACTCTATGAAACAGTGGCCACAGTAAAGCTGGAATATCACCCATCCTAGCTTCCATCTTGACTGGTATTTCCATCATCTCAATCATGAAGACATGTACCATGTGGTACAGTAGAAAAATTGGCCTAATTAGCATTTAGATCTTACAGCAAATGTTTATCAACATCCACTGTCTGTTCTGATTGCCCTAAGAAAACTGTCATCCATTGGGTACTAAAATATAGTACTTATCTCTATGTTTAAAGAGCAGGATACTGAAGAAAACAAATCCACATTCTGACCTTAATTAAGTCACTGATGCCAAGCTCAGCAATGGACAAAGCTCTGACTATCTGCCAAGAAAGCAAGAAACTTGTGTTGCCAACTCCAGAGCAATAATTCTGTAACAAAGCAGCAGTGGAGCCAGACAGAGGAACATTATGGAAGTTTAGGCGAGAGTCCTGCTGTCCGGCAGCCCTTTGGACATGTTCACTCTCTACATTTTTTACTTCATTAGCGCAGAAGCTAATGTCTTGTTAAGAGATAAGGGGAAGGGAAAGATGCTGAACTGTTCTATATTATTTTTAATAGCATTTAAGACACACCAATTATTCTGCAGGCTCATTTAGCACCTAGTACTAAAGATGCATTCATATATTTCTAGAAAGTAACATAATCTATGCGTCCCTAAAGACACTGCTGCTAACAACCCTTGTGCAAGAGACCTGGAATATTGTCACTGAGATGCCAGAAAACAGTGGGGACCAAATGAACTCTTGGACTTGACCAGCTCCCTAGTGTGCCCATGAGCAAGAAAAGACAGACTCTCTCAGTCACCCAAAGGGAAGGTATCACTGTCTTCTGCTTGCACGGCAACTGGATTTGTAACACCTGCTTAGGTGCTGCCCACTTTTTGTCTCTTGTCAACATTAGAGACATAAGCAAGTTAGAAGGATTGTTGTCTCATTCTTTCTTTTAGGATACTTCACCTATGGTTTCTTTCAATCCCTCAACCTTAAGGTGCCACCTGAAATGTAGCATTCCTTCTCATGTTCTAAGGAAAAAATTCATGCTTTTTTTTCCTTCTTCATTTTTATATCTACTCTGGCTATACCACACCAATATTTTCTAGCACTTACCCTCAAGTCATTACTGGTAACGAGTGAATTGTTAAAATTAAAACCACTTTTAGGGACAGCTGAGCTGCAATACTGAGTGCCTTGTGTCCCACCCTGCCTGTGTACCCAGGATTTCTAATGAGACACATTGCGTATGCCATCACTGTAAGACACTCTGCCTTAGCTGCCATCCCACTGAGCTAAAGCAGCATCATGTTAGAAATCAGCTATATCATCGTGCCTGATAAAGTGCCACTTCCTCCTTCATTTTCATCAGCAGTGAGAGCAAGCTGCACTTCAGGAAGCACACACAGTCTTCAGACTACCACAGAAGGAGCAAGTTCACTTCAGAGCTTCCCACAAAATCACTGCAGACTTCACACATCAAGCAGTGCCACTAGCCAACGATGGCAGCATAGGCAAATTCAGCTCATTAGCATCAGTTTGTATCTTCCTGATTCCATTGCTCAAGCCAGTTAAGTGCATCTGAAGGCAGTAAGGTCCAACACAGCTCCATGGATGCCAGCTCATAAGCTTTGTTTTGCCTACCCCCCTCCCCCATCCTTTCATTTAATAGACTAATTCCTTGGCTGCAAAAAAGATCAACGTTTTAGACTATTGGCTTCTTATTCTGACATTGAGGGAGTACTTGAAAAAAGCCACCTTGAAGCAGGTAGTAATGCCTCTTTCCCAGGGCAGTCAGAAGGAACAACTTAGTCAGGTTTTAAGGATGCCTGCCCTGCAACAAGACACCTTCCCAGGCTCAAGAGACAGGGGAACAGTTTCATATCAAAAACAACCCTGAGCATGCAAATTCCATATGTCCATGAGTGCAGTAAGTTAGTAGGAACTTATTAAAAACCTTCCCCACACAGCATATTCGAGATAAACATGCCTCAGCTTATCGAATACAAAATATAAGCATGTCTGGGCAGCACAAAGCAAAATAAGCCAGTGAAAAAGGTGTTTTCAGCGACTCATTTACCCCACCTGTAGAACCCCTTTCAAATCTCTCACCCAATGGACCTTCAAACTTCCCACAGACAGAGGGAATGAAAAAAAGAAAGCTTGGGGGAGGGAAGGAGGAAATCAGTTTAACTTTCAACATTTCAGACACATCAAAGGTCTCAGCCATGTAGTTCTATTAGGTTTCTGTGTGGATCCTTGTACGACGTATGTGGAAAAGCCTTCACTGGTTTCACTGCATGAAACTGAAGAAAATGCAGACAATATGAATTTGAACTTTAATCTCTTCGTTTCCTGGAAAGCCATCTTAAAAGAAATGCTTAAATAAACTATATATAGATGATGGCAAGTTACAAGGTTGAATATAAATCTCTGATCCAATACAAATATTTTGCCACTCAGCTTATGACTGTGCACAGCAGTACTCGGGTCTCCCAAACTGAACCGCAGCACGGCTGTGCATTCTCACAGTTGGTACTGGTATTTGTAATATCAGTGAGGTAAGTTTATAAGCTTATTAAACGCAAAACACAGAAGACAGAAATCTTACAGTAAACAAGGATGAAAAAGAAGAGATTAGAGTGCAAATGACAAAGGGAGACGAGATTAAAATGTGTGGGGTACAACATAGGTAGAGGAAAATTACCACAGGCATCCTTTAATACAGTGCAACAATTTTTTCCTGCAGACACTGGATGGTCTAGACAATTTCAAACAACATTCCTGGCAGTTAATCCCTCAACTCTGCTAGAGATTTGACAGGGTTGTAACACTACAAACAATCTTTATTATGTACTTATCTTCCCTTCCCTCCTCAAAAAGGAAATCAAGTGTGTAGAGCATAAGGTGCATTTCATATGATTTGTTAGGATGACCTCCTCCTGACTTAGGAATGCATCTCCCATTAACAGACACACATCAATGGGCAACTGTAGACACACAGGAAGAGGGGAACAGTCATTGCTGTTTCAGCCTAGTACATATTAGTGATACTCCAAGAACTTTCTTGCTCACCAATCTGATCCCTTAGGATGAGACAAGTAGCCACTGAAAAGAATTTGTCTTTTTACCTTGTGCACGGGGCGGGGGGAGGGGGGG
>NW_009934920.1:13086-35680 GCF_000696875.1 Nestor notabilis
GGTGGGGAGGGTGGTGTTGGAGTGTTGTTTTTGGCTTTCTTAAGAGGAAGTGAAAGTAGAAAGAGGTCAGAAAGAAGCAAAAAGTAGAAGCTGGGGTGGAAACAATGTGATCAATACTGAACAAACACTTAAAGAGTTTTTAAAGAGGAAGTTGCTTCAGTTGAAACACATTGTGCTTTGATTACAAAGCAAGCCATGTCTTTGTCTATAGTCAAAAAAACCCTCCTGGTTTTGGTAAAGTGACAGAAAATGAATATCATTCAAATTCTTATTAAAAATATCATTAACAATAATATTTCTTTCTGGCTATCACTGAACTGCTTTCCAGGTTCAGTCCAGATTTAGAACAAGTTGTTCTACAAGTTTTATCCATTGTAACCACTTCACAATTCAGTCATTTTAAGTAGTGCAAAATACACTGGGGGGGTGGGACATAGAGCATGCGTGCCAAAGAGCAAACACTTCTAGCTTAAGTGACAAGGCACAAAGCATAGGGGGATCTAGCCATAACAACCATCCCCAACAACCCAGAGAGGCACCACTACACAGGAGTTACTACAGCTGTACAGGCTCCTCTATGAGCAGCAAATGCCTCTAAATTTACCACAGGATACCCTGCCACAACAACTTCAGAGATCAGCATGACCCACTTGACCAAATGCAGGTAGATAAACACTTTCAGATCTCCTCACAGATTCATTATAAAAGAAAGCATGTGTCAACGTGCACTTCATATACTTTTTGACAAGGACGTGTTACCTGATGGGGCTGTGAACTGGACCATCTGCTGTAGGAAGGAGCACCAGAAGTCTTGTTGGTTGTAGTTCTCTGCAAAGTAAAAGATAGACATGTCAAGTACTCACCAACATCTGTCATACACAGTCAGCTTCACCAATCTCAACCATGTAAACTCACATAGAAAAAAGAAAACCTAAACAAAAAAAAACCTCGAGATGATAAATATGATACAGTAGCATTAAAATCACATAGATTAAAGTTTGCTGAATTTGTCTCGTTAGACACCACATGCAGTACTGTGTTCAGCTCTGGGGGACCCAATACAAAAGGGACATGGACCTCCTTGCATGAGTCCAGAGGAGAGCCACGAAGATAACCAGAGGGCTAAAGCACCTTTCCTACGAAAAAAGGCCCAGAGAGTTGGGCTTGTTCAGCCTCGAGAAGAGAAGGCTTTGGGGAGACCTTGTAACAGTCTTCCAATGCCTAAAAGGGGCCTACAAGAAGTCTGGACAGTGACTTTTTACAAGGTCACATAGGGCTAGGACAAGAAGGAATGGCTTTAAACTGAAAAAAGGGAGATTTAGAATCATAGAATGCTTTGGGTTGGAAGGGACCTTCAAAAGACATCTAGTCCAAACCCCCTGCAATGAGCAGGGACATCTACAACTAGATCACGTTGCTCAGAACCACATCCAGACTGGCTTTGAACATCTCCACGGATGGCGCATCCACCACCTCTCTGGTCAACCTGTGCCAGTATTCTACTACCTTCATTGTAAAGAATCTTTTCCTCACATCCAGCCTGAACCTGAGTTTAGTTTTAAACCATTACTCCTTATCCTGTCACAACAGGCCCTGCTAAGAAGCCTCTCCCCATCTTTCTTATAGGCCCCTTTCAAGAACTGAAACACTTACAGGCTTATATCTTTCTTGTACTGAGGACTCCAGGTGGACTCTCATCAGAGCAGAGCAGAGGGGCAGAATCACCTCTCTTGGCCTGCTGGCCACCCTCTTTTGGATGCAGCTGAAGATACAGTTGGCCTTATGGGCTGCAAACCCACATTTCCAGCTCATGTCCAGCCTTTCACCCACCAGTACCCCCAAGTCCTTCTCCTCTGGGGTACTCTTACTTCCTTCATTCTCCAGCCTGTACTGATACTAGTGGTTGCCCTGACCCAGGTGCAGGACCTTGCACTTGGCATAACAGTTTTGTGGGTAGCTGTGAGAGTCTCTGCCACAGCATGAATAGGGAATCCATGATGTACAACAAAGCAAGGGCCACAATGCGTGCTGAGACTACTGACACCACAGAACTGTGTGTCAACATGTGCAACTGCTCTGTCCTGCATCTTAAAAATGGTGAAAGTTCTACCTTTGACAGATTCATCTATAATTTTCCTTTGCACAGGTGAGAAACAAGTCACATGCCCTTGGTGAAGCTGTGCCGGCTGTCTCAAATCACCTCCCTATCCTGCATGTGCCTTAGCATTTAGATTAGATATAAGGAAGAAATTCTTCACTTCAAGGGTGGTGATGCACTGGCACAAGTAGCCCACAGAAGGTGTGGATGCCCCATCCATAGAAGTGTTTAAGGCCAGGCTGGATAAAGCTTTGAGCAACCTTATAATCAAACTGCCTTTGATATTACGGAAGTATCAAAATGCCACACCACACATTCAGTAGCTAAATATCCTGCAAGTATATCACTATTATATTGTGTAAGCTCAGGTATTACAGAAAACTTGTCACAACAAGGCTATGTGTATCAGGAAGATCAAGTAGATTTGAGTTACCTACTCATGAGATCTGCAGCCAAACAGCCTTTCCAGACATGAGTTACTAATTTATCAGTATATTGCGTCACCAGCAGGATGCTAACAGGGGGACAGATTCATATTTGAACCATATGAGCATAAATTATACTAAAAGACACAAGTAAGACAATCCCTGTGAGATTCATACCACAGTCTAGTATACTCTCTGTAAGTATGAAAACAGATAGCTTATGGCTTTTAACACTCAAGGATGTAGTACGTTTCTATGCCAATTATAACCACTAGGGCTTATACATCATTACATATTCTAAAGCTAGCATGTCATTTCCACTAATAGGAAACAGCCACTGCAGTAATTGTGCTTTTGTGTTAGTTCAATCAAAACCCAGTTATTTTACAAACGTAATTATTAGCATTCCTGTAGAGTGTATTTAGCTTCTACTAGACACCCTTAGAAGCATATGCACTTTTTAATAAAGAGATATGCCATGCAACAGAATAACACTTTCTTTTGATACAAACTTCAGAAAAAACAGCACAACGATGCTGATTCCAGCTTTATAAAGCCTTATCAAAACTATGTCCATTTGCTTCAGAAGAAAGACTGGTCAATCTGTAAATAACAAGTTGAATAACAATAGCTGGAGTTTTTCTGGAAGCATCTGGAAGTTGATCTCCAGCAAGATGCCTTTCCACAAGCACCATACATCTTTCTATTTACACATATATATAATTGTATGTTTTCTATATATATAATATGTATGTCTGCCTTTAGTATTTTCCAATAAAAACTAAATATTCCTCCTGTCTAAACACAGGAAGGGTCTTTGGGTTTATTACTTACTCCAACACTCGTTATCTCTAGTAGGTACAACTCCTGTACAGCAATCACTCTTTTGAACTTTTCCACCTCAGTTTCAAGGACATCCCAAATAAAGATATCCCATAGAGAAACAGTATAGCAAAATTACAGAGGAACAAGAGAAACCTTTTCAGGCCAGATAGCCAGCAGACAAATAGCTCCAAACTAACTTTACAAACAAGAAAGGATCAGAGCCTCAGAGGTATTTCGAAGCTGACCTCCATCTTCCAATTTAAGAGGTAAGCACTTAAAAAGATAAATGTAGAAATAGTAATATATGAGGTCTTAAGTAAGTATTTTCCCCATCCTCCCAGCTTTTTTCCCTCCATTCATAAATCAATGAGTAGGGTTGCTTGCATGTTCCAAGGTTTTAGAGCAAAGGCTTATACTGCTCACATACAGGAGCTTCTTTATCAGATAATTTGAAATAGATTTTGAAAGGTCTAGAAAATACTATCTGAGCTTCTTTTCAAGTTCTACGAGGCAACAGGAAAAAACCTGAAGGCTAGACCACATTTCCTACTTGCTTCAGCAGTTAAAATATTTAAGGCAGGTGATTCAGGAAAACATGCATGAACAAACTCCAGACACACACATACATGCACACTCTCACTCCCACTTCAGTCAGTAGAAATTGGACAACCACCTACCTTTAGGAGTATGACCCTTCATACTGCAGCCAAGATCACAAGCTAGACCATGCTCTGCTGGATGGATAACTTCTGCATGCAGTTTGCACCAGAAAGGGGACCTCAAGGTGTGGCATTTTCATTAGATATTTTACCAGGGAGAACATGGGCTGCATTTAGCCCCTTAAGCCACATCCCTTCCTTCACTTAAAATCGCCTTCACAATCTCTTTTTGCTTTGAAAAAGAAGGAGTTTAAGGTCTCACCCTCTGGCACAACTAACACAAGTCCTGATCACAAACTCCCTCTCTGGCCTTGTAGAGCTCCCTGACAACGCGATTTGAAACATCTACACCAAGCAGTCCCCAACTCTTCCAGGCCCCACAGCAAGGCTCCACTCTTAGCTAATTTTACACCTAGCATTTCTACCTTCCAACCTATTTCTGCTCCCTGAAAACTACCTCTCAGGTACAAAAAACCCCCTCTCCAAGTATTAATAACAAATTGGGACTGACTGCTCTACTTACCTGCTTGCCCAAGCTGTTCCTTATGTCCTTGCTCTGCCTTCCCATTTCCCTCATCTGTGAAGAGAGGTTAAACTCACACAGTTGTAGTGATCACCAGTCATTTTAAAAGACCAGTGAGCTTCTACCAAAAACTTTAGAAAGATGTAACAATTTTCCTAGCAGACTGTACTTCTGAAGGCAGAAACAATAAAACTGGTAACTGGACATGTGAGGTTTGGTATCTGAGATACCAAATATGGAAAAAAAAGCAGAGAGGAAAACTGGTGGTCTGCACGCTGCTGCCCAGACAGCAGTTGGTATGAGATAATGAAATCTGTAGTTTCAGGTGCAATGTGTGCTTCAAGCACAGAGCCTGAATGAGAGAAATGCTGACGAAACACCAGACCCCCTCCAAATCCTAGTGAGAGCAGGAAAAAAGTACTTTTCATAGCAACAGTGGCACAGATAAAAGAAGAGCAAATGATGTATGTGCAAAGCTGCTGTTCCTTAAATAGTTTGCAGGAAAACTATTTTCTCAGAAGATACTACAATTGAACACAGTAGATAAGATAGCTAGAAGCCACACGAAAACTTTTAGGAGTATACATGGAAATTTGAGTACAGCTTAATAGGAGAAAAGATATGTTATTTCATTCTTGTGCTAAGGCTATTAATGGCTGTACACAGTACAAGGCAAGATTATATGCCACCCATAAATAGTTTCTCATTCAGTCAAAGAGAGCTTCAATGTAAGGCCATGCTGCAAAATTAGGGAAGAAAAGCAGAGCACGGAGTAAGAGTTACAAATGTCGTTACTTGATAAGTTTCATCAACCAAAGAAGTGGTAAATGCTCCATCCCTGGCAGTGTTCATGGCCAGATTGGACAGAGCCTTGGGCAACATGGTCTAGTGTGAGGCATCCCTGCCCATGGCAGGGGGGTTGGAACTAGATGATCTTAAGGTCCTTTCCAACCCTAACCATTCTATGTTTCTATGATTCTAAAAGCAAAAAAGAGTACATATTGTGATAACAAAGCCAAGGTTTAGAACTCGTTCTACAGCCAAATAAGCTTACAAAGCCTTCTGATGGGCATGACAATTCATCCCATTAGCTTGAAAAAGTATCTTAAGATAGGATGAATTACTGTCTGGCAGTACCTGTCTCTTTGCATCCACTCACTGGAGAGAGAGGCTAAGCAGCCAGTTTAATTGAGACATCTAACTTTGGACAGCTAACGTTTGGTGAAATTAAATCTACCCACACTCCTGTTCTTCTTCCTACCAAGGGACATAGGCAATTTATCTTCTTACAGGGTTTAAAGGGTTATTATGGTAGCAATTTGCTACGTAATCAGGGTACTTTTGAACTGCCATGTGACCTCCTATAAACTGCGTTAATCTTTCACCTGCAGCTCACTGGTAGAGATGTGAAATACTGTCTTGACTTTTAGGACTTAGAATTTTTTGGCTGGGCAATAAGGGGGAAAAATATTTTTAGTTAAAATAGAAAAAATATAAGAGAAAAAAGATAATGTTAAACATTTAATCTTCTTTTTTTTCCCCCAGAGAAAAAACTACTTAGACTTATACATGTAGTTCTTTGAGATAACCTATTCCTGGGCTTTTCAATTTCCTGGCCTAAAATCTTTCTGACATTCAGCAGGTATCTTGCTCATCAGTTTCACTGGAGATGTTGCTTGCTTAAAGAGTATAGCGTGAAGCTGGTTACATGAAGGCTGACATCAAACTCAGGATATATTATGCACTGTCTAATATCTAGATTACTTTTTTCTATTATTTGCTATGGAATTTCTCTGATTTTTCCTTAAATTCAAAAATTAATTTGCTGAACAAATAATGACATACGACAAACCTTTAAGATAGTTCTTTCTTTGAGGTTTGCTTTCTTTTTTCATGGAGTTTTGTGTATCTGTGACTTTTGCAAAGAGGAACCAGTAATGTTATGTTGAAAAAGAACAATATGCAATGGCTGCTTATTGACAGATACAGGCTTTTAGGTTCACTTGTTTATTTTATTTTCTTTCACAGCAGGAGTTTATGAAAATAAACACAAGCAAAAAAATAAAGCTTTAACCTCTCATACTATAAAGGGCTATAATGTCCTTTATGACTTTCGAGAAACAAATAGTGGGTGAAGTCCTTTTGCATTACCCGGTGGCGGGGCAGAGGGGATGAAGTATTGAAGTACTGAATTTTATTTCTTTTTACTTATTGAGCTTATTTCACAAGAATGCAGTATAGAAAATACCAAGTTCTTGATTTCTATATACAAGTTAAATAGAACATGTGCAACTTCCCTGATTCTATCTGATCAAAAATATCTATCTGATCAGTCCTTAGAGGAATTACAAAGTCTGAAATTTGAAGCAGTAATACCTATTGAAACAACATAAAAGCGATACATACATATCAATCTATCCTGCCTCTGGTTTGGCTCCAGACATCCTTAAGTCTTGTTGATTCTCTGTGTGGAGTAAGACCTGCACACTAAATGATACTAAATCCTTCCCAGCTCTTTGTCACAAACGTCATCTCGACAGATTAGAGGAGTCATGTTAGTGGAAAGGGTCTCCCAGTGCTTCCAGTCAGGTATCACACCTTGCTTCATGGGGAGACAAATCCCACTGAAGCCTGTTCATTACAGATGTGCTGCTCACCCATGAAGCCATTTTCACTCCTGTGCCATAAATATATATGATTCCTTGCTTCCTTCGAAACCTCGTCCCATTTTTCAACAATGCCAATATTATGCTGGAAATTCATAGCTAGTGCTGCTCTGGGCATAAGATAGAACAAATTCAAAATACTTTAAAGATCCATAGTTTCATCAATACCATACATGTAAAATGAATTTTCAAGTGCTTATTCCTCACAGTTAAAAATCCTCCAGAACTGCCTGGAAAAGTACCTGCTTTCTAGTGAGGCCACTATGAAATTCCAGAGAGGTTTTATTTAACCTTTTTATTTTTTTGTCAGAAAAACGATGACAGAAAAGGTTGATCATTAGATTAATAACAGGAATATCATTTGATTACAGCTATGCAGCAGTTTTTACCACTCAATAGCAAACATTGCTGATCACGGGGTTAGGACACAAAATGAAATGTAGCAGTGTTGACAGCAGTGGAACGAAAATACGTGGCATGACAGTATGGTCTTCTCTTCTGTGCAAAGGGCGCATGATGCATTCTTCAGCTAGCTTGGCAGCTGAGTGATCAGCATATGTCAAAGTGACATCATTGTTTTGCAGTGATGAGATGATGCAGGAGAATCATCGAGTATGTTGTTGTGTAAAAGTGCAAAATCAGGAACAAAGCATTAATAAAGCAGCTTATCTGCATACAGTGGTCAGGGCGTAAAATTTAACAGAGTTACACAGGTAAAGTTTGTAAGTAGTGAAATACATTTGTAAGTTGCTTATGAAAAGTACATAGTGGGAAAACAAACTTAAGATTTTTACACAATGTCATCAGGGATTACTTCCTCTAGCTTACAGAAATCAATGTTATGACAGGAAGAGACGGAGCAGGAGAGATATTGACTGAACTGTCAACCATAAGAGTACATCTCTCTGAACCTGAGTTTGGGCTTTGATGAAGCAAATGCATTCAGTAGATGTTTTTATAGGAACGCAGGCACTCACTCAAAGTACTCACTTTCATTTTATGTCCACTGTTTGCTCCTGGTCATCAACATAATTACTTGTAATTTTTGAGGTGAAATTGACAAGAGTCGTATCAACCCAACAATGAATTCTTGATGGTTTAGCAATTTCATAACTGTCTCTGAACCATGGTTTAGGGCTTGTCGTAACACTGTGATTCCCCCTCTTTTTCCTTTTTGTCCACTCCTCTTCACCATTTTAACACAGATATTTTGAAAAAATTCTGAACAAAGCCAGAGATGAAAATCTCCTGTCTCTGGAAACTCTCTTACACTTACCAACCAGGAGTTTTGTGTGAAAAACACTCTACTTCATGACCTCCCGCATCCTATTTAATTTTTAAAACTAATAATGAATGTATTTGAAATTTCAAAGTATATTTTTGAACGATGATTAAGTCCACAAGCCTTTCATATCTCACAAACCAAATAAGAACTGATATTACAGATTGCACTATCCATCTTAAAACACACCTACCTCAGCAGGACTGGCTGGGGGGGGGCGACGCACTCAGCAGGACTGGCTGGTCAAGCTCAAGCCAGTGCTACTGTAGTCATTAATTCCTTCTTCATTCCCATTTGTACTGGCCAACAAAAGTGCAGCATACTTGAATCATAAACAAGCTGAGCAACTGCTACCATTGATGGTGAGCAATAACTTCTTTCTTAGGAATTTTAATATGCTGAAAGAACTTCTCCTGTCTGTGGAGATGCTACATACACCATGATTTACTGTGCAGTCAGCACTTTCTCCCAAAGCCAGAGATTTCTAAGGTAAGCTTCAAAGAGATCGAGGAACAACCTTCACATCTTTCAAGTGGAGTTCGTATGAAGTTGGCATCCTTATCCCATAAAATGTACAATTAAGAAATTGTAAGAAAGTCACAAGACTCAGAAGCACACAATAAGATAAGGAGGATAAATGATCTCAGTATAATTAAAAGTAGACTTTTAAAAGTTAGCAGCTGCTCAAAAAGTCTACCAGGTAGGACATAAGCATAGTATTATGTTGAATGATGTTATATTATCATCAATCAGTAAATTTAATCAACCCATCAGGGAACACAATGGTATTGATATTACCAGGACATCTACTCCTCCTGAAAGAATGCACAATTAAACATAAGATGCATTATCAGAAGAACTTGAAACATGTGACATCTTCTATGTCTTTTGGACTCTCACCATTTTCCTGACTAGATGAAACACTGGGGCATAAGGATGTGTAGAGAACTGACTATAAAAAAGACAGCCTTGGTTCTGGCAGAAAGTGGAATGGGATTAGTTTTGTGTAACTGAAAGATGTGGCTTTCTTCAGAAATTTGCATACGTCTGCAAAAAAACCTGTAATTATCAGGTATATGTTGATTTGAGACAGAGGAATAACAATAGGAATGTGAAAGAATTCCATTGTTCATCAGAGCTGCTCTCTTCTGGCAGCTATTCTGAGAAAGATACCTGTCCCATTGAAAAAGTAGGCAAGAAATATGAAAAGTGACCCAGAATCTTTGAGAAATGTCAGGTCTGAGGTGCTAAAACATAACTAAGTAGCCACTTAGTATGAGAACTCCAGACATAGAGACTATCAAAAATCATTACAAGAACAGATGCAAATACAAAAAAAGAATGGATGCTTTCATAAAGGTGTGTGGGGATCTTTCCTTCTTTTATTAATGTTCACCAAAGATAATAAGATTCAGGATTATGCTTACATTGAAGATTATAATAAAGCCAGAAAAGAGAATAGCCTTGATAAGACAATGCAAAAGACAATAATGCAGAAACTGAAGTAAAAGACGGTACACAGTAGATGTACTACTCAGAATACTTTCATGTATTTCAGTACTGGGAGGCAAGGATGTGAATCATGAAGGTTCAGGAAAGTGCAAAAATAAAAATCTTTATTTGCAAACAATGCAATCAGAGAAAGGTGGAGGAGGTTCTGTAATGATCTCTGTAATAGTGAGAGATAAAAGCAAACAACAAAAGGCTATTTTCTAGATAAATGAGTCATTCTCAGAAGAATCAAATCTTTAAAGTATTCAAAAGGCAATTAGACATTCAGGAAAAATGCTGGCAATTCCAAAAACTGAATTATTAAGACCAGGATGCAATAAGTTTAGTCAGATTTTTTACAACCTAAGTTTGAAAACATTCCTATAGAGGGGCAAGAGAAAATCATATTTCCAATTTCAAAATAGAGATGTATTTGAAATAGAAGAATTATTTGTATATTTCTTCTCATTACAAGCTTCAAAATCCATCTTCCATACCTTTTATAGGCACATACTCATTAAACAGAGGAAACAGTGAGAGACAACAAGTGTTGGTGTCTGGCAAAAAGCATGATGTTCCCGCCCAAGATTAGCCACAAAAAATGAAAACAAGCCATCGATTGCAGTTAGATGTTGTCTCAAGTGAAAATGCTGATATAAACACGAATAAGGTGTAACTTCTGAGAGGATTTAAAAATAATATGTTAGTGGGTGTTTTGCCTGCAGGGAGAGGATCTGACATCTTAGAAGACCGTAGCACAGGCATAAAACCATTTGTCTGATATGTAGGAAGTTGAGTGCTTTTTAAGAAGGGAGACAGTGAAACTTCTGTTCTGTTTCACGAGCAATCCAATCTAAGACGGGAAAAGGAGAAGCTCCACACTTTTCAGAGTCATTGGGAGAGCCTAGGGTTGGAAGCAACTGAAGCAATCTGCCTCAACTTCTAAGCAAGTGGCTGCTGTAGGAAAGACAAAGTAGGAATTAAAAAGGGTGTTTTCAGATCAGTGAACATAGGAAGAACACATTCAGGGAATATAAAACCAGGTAAGTATTTTCTTAATGATAAGATTTTGAGCAAGCCTTTTGTCAGGCAATTACATGAGGTTGCAATGAGTTTGGTAGCTTAAATACCTGGCAGCTTTAAGTTAATAGTGTAAGTGTGTGGGAGGAAGCAATTCAATTATTTTCTGCTTTAAATCTGGTAATAGTGGAGAAATTTGTCTTTATTCTTTTATTTTCCTAAACACTCCTAAAAAGTCACCAAAGTAAGCAAAGGGATTTGACTAGACTAGCACTGATATTACCTCATCATGAGCTGAGACAAAGAGCTGACAAACACAGGGGTGACATTTTACTGCAGTTTGATTGTAGTCAGTGCTCACATAATACAACTAGCATGGGTGACAGCTGCAGAGACTGTGAAGTGGTACAAGGTTTACTAGCTGCCAACCATCACAGTAAACTTGCTGAGCTCCTGGGTACATAAAGTACCCTCATTCTGCTGCAGGTATTTCTATAATGAGTTACTGAGAATACAGTTAACTGAGTGCTTTACAGGATCCCCACCACCACTGTTATTGCCCAAGCAATGTGTTGGACATAAATTTATAGAGAGATTCTAGTAATCCAGATAACACTCTTTTGCAAACAGTATGCTCATTTATCTAAAGCCTAAGAAATCCTTCCTCTACTGCCTTCACCCACCTTCCTCTTCTACCAGTATGAGCCTTTACATTCTCCTTGTTCAAAACCCCTGTGCTTGCTCCCTGCATTCATTTTGTGCTCCTTCTTCCCCAGAGCTATCACGCAATCTAAATCCCAACACCACAGAAGGTGAGACAGGCATTCAAATTTACTGTCACTGCAAGAGGAGAGATGCGACATAGTGGCTATAGCAGCAATAACTGTGAAAATATATCATTCCAGCTTCTTCAAATGCCCCTCCCTGTACCATGATCAAAGCACACCACGGCAATAAATTCTTCTAAGAGCCCTTAAATCTATCACCCTAATTGCTAAATGTGGAGTAGCCATTCATCTTTCCTGGTAACATTGCAATGCATGCATTTGCTGTAAGATTTTTTTTTTTTAATGTTTCCTTATGATTAAAGCATGAAGTAAAAGAAAAAGTAACATCACCCTGTCTACTTTCAGGCCAATGCTTCTTTTTGAAGCCTGGAGAGGAATACAGGATGAAAAACATGAAAGATACGGAGAACAGTCAACCAAAAGGGAAAGATATTTCCCTGCTCTATTCACATGGATTCTTAGCACTTAAGACACTTATTTCTAGGCTGCAGACTGAATAATCAACAGCTGTATTTTCAGAAATTCCCTAATAACCTTCTCTTTAAATTTCTTTCTAGAAATCTCCCAGCAAATCACCACTCATTTAGCGAACAGAGAAAGTAAAATTGGACTGTATCTTAGTAGAGAGGCCAAATATTTAAAATAATAATATTCTTTGGAGTTAGTTGATAAATATATGTGGAAAGATACTTCAAGTAAAACATAGGCAATAATGAGAGGCAAACTTGGGATCATGAGCGTGTCCTTTGTCAATTTGTTCATTTTACAGTAACCTTGCCAAATTAAGAAAACTCCAAGTGCATTAGGAAAGGCTGCCCTCTTCAGACAAACTTAATAAAAGGTGCCCAGAAGTTCTAAGTGTCTTGAAGTTAAAATAAGAACTGGTGAAATTAACTGTGCAGTGCAGTATCAGCATAATATCAACTTTCTTCTCCTTAATAACAATTTGTTACTACATAAAGAAAAGCACTGCTTGTCATTATCTGTATATTAATGTCTGTTTGCTTAGACTCAGTACAGATCCATTTACACATTTTCTGTAAGGCTGTTAAAACTTTCACTCATATGCTGAAATACAGAGACATAATTAAGAAAGCTATTGAGTCTGAGCTTTCCCTATACTGTCATATGGGAAAATAACCCGTTTGGCAGCGCTGAATTTCTATCACACAGGATTTTTCATTAAACATTATAAACTCATTTCTTTTCTCTAAAAAAACTTGGGGTTTGGATATATTTTGATCTCCGTAGCAATCCAAAATAGTGAGTGGGAAAGTGTTTTTGTCATCATGACTGATGTTTTATACTTAATGGCTATTTCTAACTTCTTTTCCTTAAATCTTTCATGAACAATTAGGAAAGAGAGCTTACTTAGCCAGAAAGTTACTTTTCTTTTCCTCACTATTGGTCAAGTGTCTTCACAGGTGAAATTGAGGATTTTTATCTTGCATCACACCAGGTAGCAAAACACCAGGCTACCAGGTACTTTCCTGGTGAATATCAATGAATGTTCATCAGGAAGACAACGTGTATGAAGAAAATAACTATATCTGGAGTAGTACTGTAATTAACAGCTTCCGATTTATTTATGAGGTGGACATAAATATTTTTAGTGATGTTTTACTTTGAAAACAGAAAGGTCTATCATGGAAACTGTCAAGGAGAACCAGAAATACAGATTATGCTTCACAATGACAGACCTGATACATATCTATTAACATTTTTCAAGTCCTTTAACAGGACCTGGGACTATAATAGGTAAACTTTTTGTAACACTCACTAACAGTCAATATAAAGTTGCTCCAGAACAGGGAGCAGAGACGATGCTACTAAAAGAGGAAGTATTACTAGTGACAGAAAGATATAAGGGATTTAACTGCCAGCTTGATCGAAATCTCTCCATTCATGCTTAGACAAGGTCCTTTTTTTTAGCTTTTCAGCAAATCCTCCAATGTCATCATGTCTCACTTAACTGCCCGATGAGTTTGTGAGCTGAGATATGGCTCTTTTTCATTGCAAACCACCTTTCTATTTGGTCTCAAAGCACTTCCCCTAAGCATGATAAATCCAGTTCATTCTATATGCTGCTCCAAAATTTGAATTGAGTTTCCTGCCTCCTTCACCACATCACACAGGCTATCTGGACAACAAGTAATATATTCTTCAAACACCTCTTTCCACAGGTAGTCTCTTGAGCCTGCGATACAGGCAGCATTTCTGAGTTCACTTTAACAAAAACCCCACACTCTCAACTTCAGCCATGTAGGGAAGTCCCTCTGAAGGCTTCTCTTTATTTTTTTTTCCACTTGTTAAATAGAATTTGGTTTAAGATGTACATTAAGTTAAAGCATTACTTAAATGCTGTGTTGAACTGGGGCCTGAAATGAGACTTTAATTTCCTTAATAACTCTCAATATACCATTACTAGAATAAATGTAGAAAAATCAGGCTTTCCGAAAAAAAAAATGTGTCTCAAGGGCACTTGTACAAGCAAATTATGGAGAAGTTAAATAATGCCAAACTATAAATCTCATATCTACCAACACTTAACCATCTGTCTTACCAGTATGCTAAGGAGCAGGTCTTGTTTAAAGACTGAGATGTTAGAGCTGAAAATGAATATTTGTTTTTTAATCCCCTCCTGTATTATGGTATTCAGATACATGTATAATTGATGGGCTGAAATTTTAAGATAGATAGAGTAAATAAATTATGAGTATTCAAAATATTGCCCTTTTGCCAGTAAAGCTTATTATTCTTCACACTGACGCAGCCACCTCTGGTGCTATCTTTATTTATAGGAGCAGTATTTTCTGTGATTTTGAGGTATATGCTTACTAACATAATTTCGATGGAAAACATAACCATGATTTTGTAATAATCAAAATAGAGCACTTTTTTGTTTGGGTATTTTTCCTTCATTCAGTTGAGATATAGTGTAAGAGAGAGGCCAATTAGCTGAATACCAGCATTTTATATGCTATTGCTAGTTCTTGCACAATAGAATTCCTGAGCACTGTGCTGTAATTCTTTCCTGCAGTGAAACACAGGGGTGCCCGCATTGGCATTCCTGAATCTTCTTATGCTGTTAAATTATAAGACTGCTCGTATTATGAAGAGAGATTGGGTTATGAATTTTCTGAAGTGACAGATTCTGTTATATAAACCACTGGTGAGTCTGGGAACACCATTCAACATTTGCAGCTTTGGAATTAATTGTATTCGCCTTCTTCCCATGAGGAAATTAAAAGTGTGCACAGTTTCACTGGTAAGGAGTGCAGTTTCCATGACAAAGTCACATCCCTGGGAAAACCCCAAGTCCTTTTTCCAGACATGGGGAACAGAGCTGTGGGTGTACAGAGGTACAATTCTGTCCTGACAGCAGTGTACCTGTTGAGAGTTATTGAGAAACTCAAGGATTCTAAAATTAAAAGGCTGCTCTACAAGACAGCCGCAGCTGAATTCCTGTAGAAGACAAGGGTAATGGAAAAATAATAGAGGAAATAGTTTTCTTGGAATGCATTATAAGCCCTGTTTTAATCCCATCACATGCAAGTCTTTCCACTTCTTTCAGCTCCAGCTGGTAAGAAGGTTAGACAGGTATGTCTACTACCCTTCAGCATTACAAATGCGGCATCGAAAAGTGAACTGTGAAGTAACTGTCTGATACCACTTTAAAAAGTTCATACCATATTCTTATACAATTTATTCTTCCTTCAGAGTCCATTCAGGACTTCATAAAGTAAATAACTTGAGCAGTAAGAACTCTTCTATGGACAGCAACTTTCAGCAAAAAAGAATTTGTACGGGTAAATGAACACATGGAAATATATTAATAGAGAAAGAACACAAAAAATGGAAGTTTGCAATGGCATAAAACACAAATTCATATTGAAAGTTTAGAGGAAGAGAGTGTAAATTCAGGGATGAGACAAAGGTTGATGGTTTTTCCTTAAATAAAAACAAGAAAGTAACCTGTGTCCCAAGCACTGGTTGAGACATTCACTCAAAGAAATACAGCTTGACTGTGCTTGTCTTCTTTTTCTAGGCAAAAGCCATCAAGAACACAGCAACAACATTATTCCAAAATCTGCAAGCTTTACAGTCCTCTCAGATACTCACCTTCAGATTTCTAACCAGAAAATTGGGGGGGGGGTGGGGAGGAGGAAAGCACCCCTCCCTAAACACCCAAATCTCTCAAATAACATGTTGATGTAACCTCATTACCTCTGTTCAGAATTACTTTAGATTTTACCTCTCCAAAATTAGAAATATGTAAAACTTGATGTTTCAGAGCATATCCCCAGGTCTGTGCAATTATTCTGGGCAGAAACTCTCTGAGTGTGCAATAGGTGATTTCTAACACCTTCTTGTCACATCAAAGACAAGTGACAAACCGAGGCTGACCACTAGACTCACCCACATGCAAAAGCCAAGTCAATTTTTGCATCACTTGACCTCTCTGCAAACATCAGCATGGCCATTCACAAAATAGCCATGGCCTGTTTTCAACACCTGAGCTCTTTGGAAGGTGGAGTGTGAAACTTTTCACAACCTTAAATGTAAACTTCAGTCATCAGGTACAACTCTTGAGCAAGACGAGTAGATCTAAACATCTTAGCACTGAATTTCAGGAAGTCAGGCAGGTGGAAGAGGAAAGTTCACACTCATAGACCCAAACTACAAGTTGTCTGGATAATTGCAGTAAGAGCTGAAATACATAGGAAAAACAGTTCTTCCTGGGATGTGTCACAAAAATACACGCTCTTGGAAAAAGAAAGACCAAGAAGGAAAGTGATCTGATATTCATTAAAAATCAGAGAAATTGCTCAACACAGTTTTACCATACTTAAACATGGCATAAATCCATTGCTACAGCCGGGAGTGGGGCAGGGAGAGGTTAGTTTAAAATTTTATCTGGCTGTTCAGCAGCTTGGAGACAGAAAAGCCAAAATTTAACCTATCCAACCTGCTTAAGTTCAAGCAAAAAAGTCAACAAACAACAGCAGTGGAGCCCCAACGAGTCCTTCACAAGGCGCACAGAAGAGTTTCAGTTGCATAATACCAGTGGTTTGGTAAACCTTGTCCTGTGTCAGGGTATTTGGCAAGTAGAAATACCATCTGTCGTTGAAGCAGGCCAGCCTTCCTTATAACGTAAAAGTTGTTTCCAGTATGATGCATACATACTGGCTTCATTAGTAGGCTTAACATCAGGACTTCTAAATTCCCATCTTAACCAGTGGGTGTTTCAGCAGCACACTGTACTGGGGAACGATTTTGTGCTTGGCCAGCCCAGCTTACTGCAGCTCCCTCAGAGAAATAGCCACTTCTCTTCCAGCTTTGTGATGTTGCTCTGATGTCAGATTTCATAACACCCCTTAGGTCCAACTTAGGAACACCAACATGAGATCATTGTATAGGCTGGGGCTGTAGAGACATGGATAGTGAAAGAGGCCTTGGCAAAACAATCAGTGAACTCACATTTGGCCTGTGTCCTTGTACCTTCAAGCTGGGATTTTCAAAGGAGTTTGGATTTTGCTGGTAGATGAACACATAATACCCCTTCCTTCCTTCGAAGAGGCCAGTATGAATCTGTAATGAGCCTGCAAATAGTGATTAGTATTTAAAGTGGCACCCTCAATAATAGTATCTCTGTAAGCCAGATTCTAGTTTTCTGGAAGTGAAAGACACTATTCACATTTACCTCTTAGGAACCTAATTTTGGTCTCATACTGCTCAAAGAGAGGTCACAAGCTATCAGTTCCAATGAATTGCTCCTAGATCAGGCAAGATTTCATTCAAGCTTTCTGGAGGCTGTAGTTTGCTGCTCCCTGCTCCATTCCCCTTCAAGAGCAGTTCTTGTTGTCAGCTGGGCTGCAGGAGGCTGAAGTGATACCTTTCTAGCCCAACAACTCGCGCCCCCTCCCAAGTGGGCATGGCAAGTCATCTCTGAAGTTTGAATTTCCTATTACATTCAAAAATCTGCTCCCCATATCTATATCCTGACAGACTTACAGGTCTGTGAGGGTCTTTGTGGTATGTCCTGCACGTCTCCTACCTGCTGATGTGAAGTCCATGGTAGCCACTTACAGTTTAGCTCAGTCTTCAGCAAAGCATTTCATTGACAAATGTTGTATAGGGATAGTTAAAAGCACATGGGAAGGATTTACTGTGTCATCAAAGTGAAGCTTAGTAAAACCAAAATAACAAATGAACAAGCCTGCGTCCAGGTAAAAACATCTGAACCCACAAGTGGGGAAGCGTTCAAACAGCAGTAAAGCTTTCATTCCTAGCTGCTTCTGAGGAAGTAGGTGTTAAGCATCGAATGCTTCATTGAAACAAACCTAACCTGGGCAGGCTCTTTCAGGAGAGTAAATAGAAAACTCTCTTGATGTCCATGTAAATGCAATTACCTCTGTTTCTGCCTTCTGCCGCAGCCCACACAAGGACATTGGTCAAACAGGCCAGAGAAAAGGCCAAATAGGCCAAGCATGGGCTTAGGAGCTCTATGTTCCCCAAAGAAGACCTCCTCTGCTCTGATTTTTATAAACCAAAAAGTCTCTTACTTTTCTACATTAGTCTTGAAATCTGTTCCATTTCCCATTTTATGTGACTACAGAAACTCTGAAGTCCCTGAAATAAAAATATTAAGCAGAACACTGAAGTATTTTTAAAATACTGTAGCACTCAAGTCTCTGCCACTCGGATGCACATAGCAATTTAAAATTACTGAAGCTCTTAAATTAAGTGCTTAAATTTGAAGGTGATCACCACTCTGAGCATGTGAATTGTGCAGCTATCTGAACTATCAAAGCACTTCAATTTACTCTAAGCAGGTCATTTTTGGAAGTGATAAGGGAGCCTGTGATTGCCCAGCCTTCACTGATTTAAAGATAGTTAAGTATTCTATTCATTTTTACAACTACTTGAGCCAGTCTGGTGTCTTATAGGAAGATTGTGCTGAACACATTTGAGCGAGTTGGGGGGTATGTATGTGATTTTGTTTGTTTGTTTGTTTTGCATTTGATCAGCAATTTTGCATCAACATTTTCCTTCAGGAGTCAGGTCAAAGCAGGTGTTTTTCCCTAGTTCTCCACAGCTGTGGATATAAAAATTGAACACCCATACCCACTTTCAAAGTCTTCAATTCACTTAATAGACAATGTACAATTTTCTGAGTGTACTGAAAATTTCACTGCTTTGTAGCTACAAATTGAAACCTATAATGCTCATCTCCAGGAAGCAATCACTAATGCCTTTTTTTACAATACAATATATTTAGCCTTGCAATTTTGGCACAACAGTGCCTTTTGAAAGTATTTTCTTAAATGAACTGGTAATAGCTAGTTACCCCCTGTAATTTATTACTCAGTGATGAAATAGTTATATTCCATACGCAAACCTTTTATAGCTGCAAGGACTGTAGAAACACGAGAAATCCTTGAACTCTAGGATGATTCTTTCCTTTTCCATCCAAAGTAGCTTCAGGCCAGAATGAGGCCTTGCCATTTGAAAATTATTTTTCTTTTTTATTTGGACAGCTTTCTGCATATTCCCAGAATTGTTAAATATTGCTCTATTTCCCACACTGCATAAAGTTCAATTAGAGACATTCTTTTTCTGGGCCTTTTTCTTTTGCTCCTCCAACTGCCCCATGGCAGAGCTGTCATAGTCAATGCACTGCCTTGATTCACAACTCACAGCAAATATTTCACATTTTCTTTTCTGAATAGCTTTAATGATAAAGCATAATTATCTGAAACCTCTGATGAATTCTTGTATTTGTTATAAATTAATTCCACTTAATGCCTTGCCTTTTTAAGCCACTTTCTTTCTCTATCAGAAGTAACTTCTGAGTGGAAGATTTCTTGGTTAGCCTTCCAGAAGTAGACCCTTGAAAATCAAGTCTCTTTTAAGTGGAAGCAGATTTTAGCTATTTGACAGCATTTCCTTTTATACATCTGTACTGAGCCATAATCTACTACAAAGGATGTGCATTATCACTTGTATGATCTTCCTCCTAAAATAATGTGTGAGCTGGGACTTGCGGGGTTCTTACTGCAATATCTGTTGTTTATTCACACCTAACTAACAATCAGCACATGTTTTATGATGCTCAACACTCCTGAAGTACATGGGGGAAATTTGTGCTATTTGGAAGACTTCTACAACCAGCAAAATCTAACTAATGCCATTTGTATGGCTTCTGAATCATACAGTGCCTGTACTGTATCCGCCTACATTTGTCAGCATAATGGCCAGTCAAATACCAGAGGTAAGATAATGCAACCATGCTTGACATTTATCTATTATCAAATCATCCACTCAAGTTTGCATTGACTGAGCTGTGCACGCTGCACCCTGATAGAATTATTTTTATTGGCATACCGTGACACATCAAGATGTGTTAGAGTAATGCATAAAGAAATCTGCCACGTGATTTCAGTAAAGTATGGAGGGCTTTTTAAGCCATTTGATGTTCTCTTGAATGATTTAACCTTTGTGTGAAAAAACATTTGACAGATTAATTCTCCAGGTCAAAATCCAGGCCTCAGCACAACCAATTCTTCCATTTTGTTTTATATGACAATGTGGAAGTCTGCTTGCCACTGGAAGAAGTACAAGAGTTGCAGTTACTTAGTTTGCTAACTGCTCTGACTCCTTACATCTCTGTTCTTTGGCATTTTTGCTATACTGCTGCATTCCTCATTATTCTGTGACATTTTCCTAGTTCCTTGCTTTGCTGAAGAGTTCACTAATTTATCAGCCATCTAATTCTCACAAGGATTTTTCTGGTGGTTTGAGCTTCATCCGAAGTTTTCTCAAGTTTATGAATGTTTATCAGATCTTTCTACTGTCCCAGTAAAGCAAGTACCATAATAGCAATTTCAGAATGGTCAAAGTTATAATCAAGTTCAGGAGTTGATCTGGTACCTTACTACAATCCCCTTAAACAAGCATTTCACCTTCTTAATGAAACTGTCCTTGTTGTATCCTTCATTTCTACTCACATTTCTACACATGTTGCCTCGTCATGCACTGTCCTTGGTTTTACAAACTTTTGCTGCCTTTTTTCAGAGGTATTTCTGAGGAGTTAATGCTTTTTTGGCTTGTTTCTTTTCTGTCCCTCAGTTATGCAGACCTCAGAGACACTTTCCTGAAAATCCATAAAGCTGTAGCATCACTCATGATACAATCATTCAGAAAAGACAACGGCACATCAAGGCTGACTTGTACATGATCTGAGCCTTGACACATGTAGACTCCTCCCATTGCTACAACTGTAAATTTGTTTTGTTGTGTCCTTATTATCCTTTTCCTTAATTATTTTTTTTTTTTTTTAGGATTGTAAAAAAGAAGAGTTGGAAAATAATTCCAAGGCTGGTTTTGCCCAACTGTCTGCATTAAGTTGGGATCAAGCCGTTGTAGACTATCCCTGGCAGAGTATCCTTTAAACACTGTTTAAAAGCCTTCAATGAGGAGCCCTGAACGACTGTCCCAGTGTTGGAACACTTGCTCTCTATTCCTTCCAGTCATTCGTTTGTGTATGTTTTGGGAGATGAAGTTTCCCCTCATGCCTCTTTTTGCTAAATGAGACAAATCAGTTCCTTCACCTTGTTTCCATAAGCACATTTTCTAATCCTCTTTTCCTGTTACCCTCCTCTGGGGATATCTATCTGGTCTGTCTACTCTTAAACCTGGCTCCCAAAACCATACTTGAATGGCTGCTACACCAGTTCCAAGAGGAGCAGAGCACTTTTTTCCTGTGGCTGACAAAAAAGTCACTCTGATGGTTTTTGCAGCATCATCATAAAAGGGGGTACACTTTTTAAATGAATTTGTTCTTCAGTCAAAAACATCTGGTAACTTCCAGTATCAGCTCATCTCTACCATCTCATGTCTTCAAGAGCTGACCTAAATTTTCTTTTAGGAGAAGTCAAAGCAATTAAACCAATTCCCTGTGACTCCATTTGGATGACTCCTATGACTTGCAGACAGTCACATTTAACAATGGTTTCCACTCACTCTGAACTCTGACATTGCACACTGATTACCATTTTTGGCTCATGCTGATCTGAAATACAGGGATTGTGCTTGCTCATGGCTTTCTCCAATATATTTTGATTGCCCCAAATTTTGTTACTGCCATTATTGCAAACACACCAGCTTAGCAGTGTTGTCAGTTGGAGCATGTTGGTGAGTAACTCCACAGTTATAACTGGCTCTTACCCTATGAGTGATGTTGCTGTTTCTGAATTAACATTATGCTCACTGAATAGTAACTACCTTGCATCTTGGATATATTACAGATTTTCTCATTTTTTAATGGCTTTTTGCCAGCACTGATGTTTGCATACTCTAAAGATTTAGGGCTTGCATTTGTCCGGTTCTTTCATTACAGCTATCAACTTTTATTATTGCAACTATTGTTTTAATGCTTTAGAAATTCACTTACATACTTAACTTCAGAAAAGACTGGCTTTACCAATGACTCACATCAAGACTTGCAAAAATTGCTGAGTCTGTCAGCTTGCTTGTGTGACTAATTTAGTGCGGTTTTGACGCTTGACTTTATTTTGCTAATAAGTTATAGAACTATCAATCATCTGCCAAAGTCTGGCAAAACAGTGAACTTCATTTCATCTGGCCTCTTTGACCTGTTAGACATAAGTGGCCCTACCAGGAGTTAAAACTCCAGCCATCTGAGATGACAGGATCATTGAAACACAGGCTCTTTCATTACCGCAAAGGGTAGCCCTCCAAGACTGGTATCTCAGTGGCGGTGCTCGTAAAGATTACCATTCCTCCTAGAAAAC